>NW_018224103.1:0-251 GCF_001263595.1 Phalaenopsis equestris
TCGATGTAATCAGCCCTGGTGAATTCAGAGGAGCTTATGGATTCCAGCATGACCCGGAGTTGGAGGAACTGTTTCCATACGAGCTATGAGAAGGTTGTACCTCTGAATACATGCGAAGGGAACTCTTATCCTCGAGCATGACTCAGAAGGTCTGCTTGATCAAGAGCTCGATATACCAAGCGCAGAGGACTCACTTGCTTTCTTTTAACAAGCATGACATGTATCTGATGTAATCAGTCCATGATGTACTC
>NW_018224103.1:326-741 GCF_001263595.1 Phalaenopsis equestris
TCTGTAGCATCTTTATTGAAGCAGATTAATGGAAATTTCTCTCAAATTGTGCCTTTTTGTCAATTGCCTTTTTGTGCGATGGATGAAAGTCGCGAACCATGCAATGGTTCAGAATTTCAATGAACAAAGAACGAAACAACAAATCTTCAACAACAAACAAAACACAAATGAAAGATAATCATAAATGAGTGAATAACAAAAAAAATTTCTTTTGAATCAACCTATTAAAATTAAAACTTTAAAAACAAATTTTGAAAAATTAAATTGTGATAAAAACAATAAGAAAATAAAACAAACCTGTTGAGTGGATACTTCCGTTTTCGAAATTTCCTACTCTTTGTTCGCGCAGCACAATCATTGTTATCTCCACTAACTCCTTGCACATCCTCGCATAATTTCACATCCTGCACATAAC
>NW_018224104.1:0-12394 GCF_001263595.1 Phalaenopsis equestris
AACGTCCTTCCGAAGCGGGCAACGGAATTTCAGTTCCGATGACCCACATCTTCTTACGGGCAAACCCCACACCAAAAATAGTGCCAACAGTGGAAAAATAAGGTTTTGATGATTTACCCAAATCCTAAATCATATCTTGGTGATCCCCTATCAATTCAATTAAGGATGATCATATTAAGCAAGACATAGTGAGTTTAGTAGACCTCTGAGGTATCGAATAGGTCAGGAGTTAAAGTAGGTCAATGCTTCCCCTCACCGCCTTGTGAAAAGTCTTGAGCTCATTTAAACTTATTATGTTACTTAAGAATTCATCCTATAAATATCTCTAGTGTTCAGTGAACAGCGGTATTTCAATTATCCTTAAGAGTAGGGTAATCATCATTTGTCATTTAATTTGAGAATTATGTGGGTGAAGACTCTTAAAAGGGGTAAGTTAATGCTATTAAAGTTAATGCTATTAAGAAACTTTTAAGAAACTTCTAATTTTAGCTTTAACTTGGGATTGTAGTGTTCAATTTCTAGTTACATTCACTTTTCTAATCCTCATTTAACCAAATTTGATTTAGCTTAGGTTACTGCTAAGCCCTTAAGACCTTGGTGGATGTCTCAGTCATTTTGAAAGAGATTAAATTTTAAGTAAAAATAATTCATCATCAAAACATTTGAATGTCACTTGAACATCAAATAAGGGTATTAAATTAATGAGTTATTAACACCCAAAATCATACCCCTAAGTCTATGATCATTTAATTTACTAGACTTCCAAATTTTAATAATTTAGGAAACTACACATTTATCCTTTAATTAGAAAGAAAATGAGATTGGTTTCTACCAATTAATCCCTTGTGTTTGAGTCATTCAAATGTGCTAATTAGGATAAAAAGGTTACCCATTTTCCTTTCTTGAGTTAAGCCTAAATGTTAATTAAGGCCAAATTCTCAAAGTTATACTTTTGCCCCTAAGGCTCTCTCACTTCATAATTTATCCAATTTAATTCAAATTACTTTGGCATTTTTATCCTACCTCACTCATGGGTCAATTGAGACATCAGAGGAGAAAGTGTGATTTTTCAAAATTTAATTTATCTATATAATTATTTTTTAAAAATAGTGTTTTTTAGAGAAAATTTTATATCTTCAGTAAGGCAAAGCCTAATCGCTTGAAACTTTTACTAGAGGTACACGTAGACCAGAAAGCCATTGGAACCAAATTTCATGATTTTTTGAATTATATTTGAATTATTTGAACTATTTTAAGTTCTGGAGTGTTAATTAATTATAAAATTTTTAAAACGTGAAAAATTAAGTTTTATATTTTTATTAAATCTCTCTGAGGTCAAAGAACCTAAAGAAATAGATTTCACATTTTTATGACTTTTCCTTGAATTATTAAAATTATTTAAGTGAAAGGTTAAGAAAAATCATTTTTTAGCCTTTAAAAATTATTTTTAGATTTAAAATTCAATATCTTCAATTTAAAATTCAATATCTTTTAGCTTTAAAATTCAATATATTCACTTAAAAAAATTAGAAAAAATATTTTAATTGCTTCTAAGTGCTTTGAAAACAATTGAGAACATTTTCATGAATTTTATCAATTTTGTGATTTTTATTAATTTTTAATTATTTAAATATTAAAATAGGCCTAAAAAATGAAGTTTTTATTTTAATAACAATTTTATTTTTAGAAAATTCTCCTGATCACAGAGAGCTCCCAAGACCAATTTTTATAATTTTTTGAGTTATATTTTAATGACTTGGCCCATGAAAAATTAAATTTTAAATCAAGTATTTAGATGATCATTTTCCTAAATTAATTTTCTTTGTGTTTTAGGGTTTTATAAGAGTTATGTGTATTCTTAATGACTTGGCCCATGAAAAATTTTTCAAAAAGTTCTCTGGTCACAATAAACCTTCCAAAATTTCTTTGGATTTTTATAAGCAACATGCTAATTATTATGATTAATTTATGTAAATAATAAGCATAAACTTAAAAAATATGGATCCAATCAGGCTAGGAATTGAGCCTCTGGTCGCGGTGCAAGGTCTAGACCCAAATTCGATCAAAGCCAAATTTGGGTGTTGATCGGGTGTTGATCAAAGTCTAAAAGTCTAGTGTAGGGGCTCTCTGTGAGGGGGTTTTGATGGAGCTTTGTCTTCTTTCACTGTGGTGAAGGTGTGGGTGAGTTTAATTTGATTTTGGTGCACTATGGAGGTGTGGAGAGTTATGCCCTATCTGCAATAAGGATTTGAGCTCAAAAATTGAACTCCGACAAGGGGAATTAGGGTAAGGAAGTGATTGGGTTGCACTGAGGAGGTCTCAAAGAGGCTATGAGAGCAATTTAGAGGGGTCTCCTTGAGAAAATTTCAGCACCTCTCTCTTAGTCGTGAAGGGGCCATTTTATAGCTATGGCCAGAGAGGAGAGGTGAGGGCCTGGTCATGGGTGCAAAAGCTTGCTTATGTGGTAGGCTAAGAGGCTCCAAAGTTTAATTAGGGTGAGCTGGCTCTTAAGGCTAAGGATGGACTTGATTTAAGGGTTGTGGCTCTCGGTTTTGAGGTTATCCAAAGAAAAAGCCAATTGGCAGGGCCATGGGAGGTGTCCAGAAGGCCAGGTTAGTCACGGGGAGGCTCAATTATGGTTTACCCCCAATGGTTAGTCATGACGGAAGGGATATTTGGTTTAAGACCAAAAAATGGGTATGAATCCCTTAATTTAGGGACCCATTGGTCCATAGCTTGCTTTGGTTGGTTTTTTATGGTTTAGGCTGGTCCAAATGAATGGCTTAGTGGCTGTGGTGGTCTTTGGTTGGCCAATTTGGCTTGATTAGGTCAATTTTTGGTGAAGTGGTCCATGTGGGTCAAAATGGCTAAGGGTTGGGTTTGAGTTAGTTTAGCCATGATTTTGAGCCCAATTAATTGATCAACATTATGCAAATGATTGTAATGAAGATTTTAGGTGAATGATTGACATGATTTTGGGTTCAATTAGGGCTTCAATTTAAAGGATTTTGGAAATTTGGTCATTTTGGGCATGTTGAGCTAGACTTGAGTGTAAATTGGGCTAAGCTTGGGCTAAGTCCAAATAAATTATTGAAAATGGTCAATAGGAATGTCATGAAGAGTTTTCAACATAAATTGGGTGCCAATTTAGGGGCTAAGACATTCAATTTGGTGAAATTTGGAGGCATGGCCAATTTGGGGGAATTTGGGGATTTTTGGATTTGGGTCAAAATTGAGTGCAATTGATGCTTTACCAAGGCTAATTAAAGGTCAAATTTGATGTTTAAGAATGTTATGAAGAGTTTAGGATTTAAATTGGGGCAAATTGAGTAGGCTATAAATTGGGGCAAAGATTTAAATTGGGGCAAATTGAGTAGGCTATGGGGTTCAATTTTGTGGGATTAAGTCATAGGGCCAACGTTAGGGGTTTGACTTAGATCAAAATTGGACTCAAAACATGGGCCAATTAAGCTTGGATTTGGTTTAAATTGGTCATATGAAAGGTGAATTTAAGTTTAGGATTGATATTAAGAAACATTGGGCCCAAATTGATGGACATTTGAGGTGAATTTAGAGAATTGGGCCTTTAAAGGCAATTTGGGAGTTTTGGTCAAAATGGTCAAATTCGCTAAATTGGGTTCAATTGAAGGGTCCAAATTGGTTTTGGAGACATTTTGAGTGATTTTGGATGTTTTAGGAAAGATTGGGGTGCCAAGGATTATGGCAATTTTGCGGATATTTTGGTGTATTTGGAATTTTTGGGTTGTTTTGGGTAACTTGGGTATTTTCAAAAGGTTTGAAATGGTTTTTGAACAAGTTTGGATATTTTAGGTGAATTTGAGTATTTTGACCAAATTTGGGATTTGGGGGTGTTTAGGTAATTTGGGTAGGTTTGGGGGTGAAAGGTCAAATTTGGTATTTTGGTAGGGTTGGGGTAAACCACCCTACATGAGCTATGGACCAATGGAATCTCCATTTGGGTCGTCTATGTACTAGTATTAGCTAAACCCTAGCCTAGGGCTAGTGGGCTTAGGGGACCATCTACATGAGTCTCCCAAAGAATCAAGGGATCAAAGTCAACAAATATTGGGTTTAGGGCTGTGAGGGATTGTGAGTGAGAGTGAGTGAAAATTAGTTCCTTATCTCCAGCACCCAGGGTCAACCCTAAGAGCAAGAAATCTTATGGGAACTCACCTTGAGCTTCCCTATATTGACCCCACCTACTAAGTGCTAGAGGTTAGGACCAATATGTGGAATTTCAAGTTGAGCAAGGAGGAGTGTAGAATTTCTAATGGTGAGGGTTCCTTTTCTAGTTTTCTAAGAATAATCAACATGAAAGTCCTATGGCTAGACCCTAGGTAACTAAAGAGGAAAAACTAAATCTCAACCAAAAGTGAGGTCAACAACCTGATAGTCATGGTAAGTTTAACTTGCTTTGACTTGTTTTTTTATTTGGATTTTGATCTTGACTTTAATTTTAATTTTGATTTTGAATTAGATTTTGATTTAGATTTTTGCAATTTATCGGACTTTTAAATTCAGAAAGGGAGAGGATCAGGTTGAGATGGAAGCACAAGGACTCACATTCAACTCAAGGACTGGAGAAGAAAAGGAGTGCTATGTTGGGAAGGAAAGAATGAGGAATCACACCCAACCAAAGATGTAGCAAAAGTGTGGAGAATGTCACATTAAGAAGGAAAGCACAGTGACTCACATCCAACCTAAGAGGTGATGAGTTGAACTAAGATGAATATAGGATGCCTTACTCCACTTAGGGGGATCTCACATCTATCTCGAATGCTGAGAAGAGAATTGGATGCATTGCTTCGTTTAAGGGGGTCTCATACTGTTCTTAAAATGCTGAGATGAGGACTAGGATGCCTGCCACATTTAAGGGGGTCTTACACCTGCCTCGAAGTGCTGAGAAGAGATACATATGCCTTACTCCATTTAAAGGGGTCGCATACTGATCTCAAAATGCTGAGATGAGGACTAGGACACCTTGCCACATTTAAAGGGGTCTTTCACCTGCCTCAAAAGGTCGAGATAAGGACTAACATGCCTTGTTCCATTTAAGGGGGTGTTGACCTCACTTTTTTGTGGTTTAGTCTTTCTTCCTTAGATTCCTTGGATCTAGCCATAGAACTTTCTTTTTGATTATCCTAGAGGACTAGTGATGGAACCCTACCATATTAGAAATTCTAAGAACTTCTTTACTTTTCTTGGAGCTCCACTTTTTTGGTTTTAACCTCTATCACTTAATAGGATGAAAGGAGCTCAAGAGGACTACCCATAGGGCTGTCTGACCTTAGAGTTAGCCCTGAGTGGTGTGGTCTTAGTAATTCTTGTGCACACACACTTGAACCCCTCACTTTCACTCACAACCTAAAATCCTAAACCAAACATGCTTAGCTTGATTCCCTACTCTTTTGGAAACAGGGTGGTCCCCCAAGGTGGTCCCCCAAACCCTTAGCCTTTGGCTAAGATGGTTAGGACCAACACATGGAGGATCTAAGATATAGGATTTCCTTGTTCTCATGGCACCATAAGGGTAATTTTGTGATTAACCTCCTATTTAAACCCCAATTTTACCAAAAAATTCCAATTTTAGCCTTTTTCCTCAAACTTCTCCAATATTACCAAAATGCCGATGAAACCCTAATTTTTCCAAAATTGCCCAAATTATAAAATTTTCTCTAAAAATCATTGCAAAGCACTTCAAACCACATAAATTGCTCAAAACACTAAAAAATTCCCAAAATCCCCCCTTAAATTGCCAAAATTACAAAAATACCCTTCATGTACAAAAAATTTCCAAAACCTCCCAAATCTTTCCAAACCTCTTCTAAATCAATCCTAACAACTCATTTGGCCCAATTTAACCAAATTGACCAATTTTGACAAAAATCCCAATTTTACCCATAAAGGCCAAAATTCACCAAATTCAGCCTCATTTGCACCAAATTGATTCCAAATTTCCCCAATTTCAAATCCAAATAAAATTTCATCATGTCCCAATCCAATTGAAACCAAATTCTAGCCAAATTGAACTCAATTTCAACTCCAAATTCCAAGTCTAACTCAAATTACCCAAATTGACCATAGGCCAAAGTTCTACCAAATTGAACTCCCTAACTTATCGAGTTCCCCAATTTTGAATCCTAAATTCTTCATAACACTCTTCTAGACCAATTTGAACCTTAAATTGGCCCATAAATTATCCCAAAACTAACCCAAATCCAATTTAAACCAAAATCTCCAATTTTGCCCATATATCCAAACTCCTCCAAATTGAACTTCATGACCTCTTAATTTCCACCCAATTGACTTTCGAATGCCTCATGACAATGTTCCACATCAAACTGAAACATTAATTGACCTAAATATAAACTCTAGCTATGCACAAACTCAAATCCAAGCCAAGCCCTAAATTTTGAATCCAAACCTAAACTCGCCTTTAGCCACTTGACTTAGCTCAACCTTGACCACCATAGAGCCACTTGACTTAGCTCAACCTTGACCACCATAGCTACCGTTTGGACTTTAAGACCCAGTCTAGATCCACTAAGCCTACGCTAGTGGAGCCATGGACTAAGGGTCTCTTGAATTATGGGATTTCTTCCCAAAATAGATAAACGAGAAGGATTCTTCCCACCAACCTTTCCAAGCCCCAAGTCCATCATCATTAAGTTGATCTGGCCTCCTTGACCCAGTAAGCCACCACCTCAGCCTTGGCTAGCCACCCTAGTTGCTAGAGAGATCAAAATCAAGAAGGACCCAACCTTTAAAATCAAAATTGAGCCCATCTTATGTGGTTAACCTTGATTGGTCACTAGTGTCGCTTAGCACTCCACCTAAGCTTATTGTCACTAGCAAATTAGTGCTTGGGGCCTCCTAATTGGCCTCAGATATAAATCTCCCCCTCACAAACAAGCTTGAAAAAAGATCCAATTCCTTGGGGAGACTTTGCTAAATTCTCACCAGAGGCTCTCTCAACCCATCTGCCTTCACTCCACAAACCTCCACCAATCATTAAATTGATTTACTTCTGAGCTTCCTTAGAGAATAAGGAGAAGTTCCCAAGAAAATCCCCATCCTTTGAGCCCCTTGCACTAGATTTTGACCAAGGTTGCACCACCCTCCGATCGAACTCTTACTCAAACCCCATACTAGAGCTTCGAGCACGTTCGTGGATCTCCAGGCCACAACTCTTGGACAAAGGTATACCTAAAAATCCCTAATTTTAGGCTCAATTTCATAAATTGTGAAGTATACTTGTGTTTCATGCTTGATCAACCGTATAGATAGATTCGCCTTGACTAAATAAAGCTATAGGAACAAACCCCATGTGGTTTGATTGAGTATCAAGCGAGATCAAAGCATTTTAGTGTGAACGACTTTCATTTTAGGTTAGATGGGGAAGGTGAACAGATGCAATCAATTCGCGCGTGTATCGATCCAAAGAATAAAGACTCGAATGAGAGATTTTTTTATGAATAGAGGGACACGGGTAGCTGACGCGGATGGTGACGTCGAATTGAAGCGCACTACGTGTAAAGTTCGGAGCCGCCAAGGATGACGAGGCCGCCGTGTGGATAAGTAGATAAATAAGGTATTTTTTATTTAATTAAATTCAGAAACTTCAAAAATTCATAACTTGGTATGAAAAAATCATAGAAATAAAAAAAATTTGCTCGGTGAACAAAGAAAAAAACTATGAACTAAAAATAAAAATTATTTGTCATGTATTTTATTTTTAATTAATCAAATACTCTAGAGCTTGTCTTATTTATATTTTATTAAATATTAATCATATTGACTTGAAATTTAGATAGTTTATTTTGCATATTATTAGAAGTGTTTTTTGCTTTTTCCAAAGTCAGAGAACACCTCCAACCCTAAAAGTCCTAATTTTCAATGTTAAGTCCCCCATTTTGCTTAAAATAAATATATAAATTAAAATATAAATTAGGAAAATATGAGACTTCTTTGGAAGGTTCATTGTTGTTAGAGGACCTTAGGAAAAATATAAAATCTGTTTAAATACTTATGTGTATTATCTTAGGTAATTAAGTTCTTAAAACCCATAAAATTTTAAATAAATAAATATAATTCAATAAATCATAAAAATTAATTCACAGTGAAGATAACGATGATTTTAAGTCTTTGTAAAAATTTAAAATCAATTTGAAATATGTTTCATATCAAAACCTAATTTTTAGGGAAAATGAAATAATTATAATAAATAAAATATAATTAAGAAATTCATGAAAAGCGAGTTGGAATGTTCCTTGTGATCAGGGGCACCTAAGAAAAATAAAAATTAGTGTTAAAATAAATAGTTCATTTATGAGCTAATTTTTTATTTCAAAATAATTAAAAATAATGAAAAATCACAAAAATAAAAAAAGCTGTACCAAATTGTTCCTCTATCACTTGGGTCATTTTAAAATATTTTTTCTAATTTTTCTAATGTAGTTGTATATTTTTAAATGCAAAAAATGTATTTTCTCAATTTTTTCATTAAAATAAATACAATAAATAAACTTAAAATCATTAAAATGAAAAGTTTTCTTCTATGAGTTCTCTGAACTTAGAGAGGTTAAGGAAAAAAATAAAAGTCATTTTTTGAAATTAAATTATATATTATATTTAATTAATCACTAAAATAAATAATAATAATAATAATAATAATAATAATATAATTAAAAAAAAAACATGAAATGTGGTCTAAGTGGTCCTTTGACCCACTTCCAATAATTTCTCTAAGGATAGAAGTTTTGTTTTGATTAAATAAATGAATTAACAGTGAAGATTCTTAATTTTGAGTAAAAATAATTATTAAAAATTAAATAAAAATAAAAAAGTATAATTTTACCTCTGATATTTTAATTGACCCATGAGTGTGGTACCATGAAAATTTCAAAGTCATTTGAGTTCAATTTAATGAATTGTGAAGTGGAAAGCTTAGGAGCATAATGATAATTATGGGATTTTGATGCCCTGATTATATTTTAGGTTAAGTCAAAGGGTAAATGGGTAAAATTGATCATAATGAACTTCTTTAGATGATTAAAACATGAAGGGTTAAGAGGTAGAAACCAATTTAACACTTTTCTACAATAAGGATAAAAGTGTAATTTTCCTAAATTATTATGATTTGGAAGTTAACTTAATTAGATGATCCTAAGGTAGTGTGCTCGAGTTAGGAAGATAATAACTTATTCCTTTGAATCCCCTTTAATAGGTGATTAATTGATAAGTATAATATTTTAATGAGAATTAAATCCCACTTAATCTGACATTTCAATTATTGCAAGTTTACATTGAAAACTTGAGTTAAGGGCTTAGTAGTGAGCTAAGCTTGATATTTAAATTTGTCTAATGAGGTTTAAAAAAGAGAAACTTAATTAAGCATGAAAACCTTTAAAACACTACAAGCCTGACCTTAATTGTGAGTCAAAGATCCTTAATGACTTGAGTTTGCCATTAAGGGCATCCACTTACATAACTCTTAAATAAAACATTAAGTGAATGTCTGACTACCCCACCCATGTGATAATTAAAATATTAAGGTTCATCGAGCACAATATAAATTAATTGTCACCAAATCTAAATTTAACTTCAGATGATTAATTGAACAATATAATAAGTCTAAATGAACTCAAAATAATTTAAAGGGTTTTAAAAGTTGTTTCGAGTCATGCTTGAGCACTTTAATAATATTTTAGACATTTTGAAGGGCAACTAAACTTATTGTGCTTTATTCAAGAAAATCATACATTAAAGCTTTTAGGGACCCACCAAGTTATGCTTGGGACCCGAAAATTCTTCTAAATCAATAGAAATGCCCTACACTACTTCTCTTATATTAATTGACCCAATGCTCAAGGATTTGAGACTTCTCTAAGGTATTTAAATCCTTGTGAGCAACTGAGGATATTTGTTCTTACGACATATGAATCATTGGGCTTGTGTAAGTCTGGGTGTGGGTGGCTAGGGAAATGATGATAATGCTAATGTGTGCTAAATGAGAGATGCCATGTAGAATTTTAGAATAGTATCTCCTACCTCGAGGACCTTTAATAAAAAGAGAGGGTAAGGGCTGATGATACTGTTCGACGACTCTTGAGAAGATGATTGCCCCTGATACTCTTAAGTTTCCTGTATTCCTAGCTTAATTGAATTAATTAACCTGTGGACTACACTACTTTGCAAAGTATTTATAAAAGTGACATTTCCTTTGCCTGATAAAGTAAATTCTATATGTATAAGACAATAAATTTAAAATGAAAATTTATAAGGGTACACAGTTAATCACTTGGATCAAGGTCATGAATGCCCTCCATAGATTATCGGATTGGTGGGTCTTACTCATGGTCCGGAAGCACAGAGTACATCCCGGAGCCCCCACCTTTACCAATTTCTTACACTTAGTTCTGATCTTCCTTTTGTGACTATGTGTACTCTTTTACTAGGACTCGTTTTTCTAACTTTTCTCATAACGGATGCTCCTATTTACTTTTATGTAATTTTTTTAAACTCCTACAAATTATATTATGCTTTATGATGCTAATCATGCAGCAGTAGCAGAGGCCCATGTACATATTTACATTTAATGCATCACAATTTTACTTATTTACTGCACAGCCTTATCCTTTTTTAGTACCCTTTTACTTCTGCATTTCTTATAATCGCAAGACATCTAGGGCAGAAAACATTAGTCGGATTACCTAAGGTGGATCAATGTAAAACCCAAACACATACCTGTTAATTATTTAGATTAATAATGATTGAAAGAAAAATATAAAAAATATAAAGTTTTAGCCTGGAGCTGTTATTTCGACGAGGAGCTTGGAGCAAACTGAAGCAGATAGAGGACAACAATCTAGAATAATAGACAAGATCATCAACAGCAAATCTTTCCTTAGAATTAAATAATAAGCCATAAGACTTGGAGGTAGTTTGTCGAGTATGACATAAATCATCAACTCATCTTTAGGCATTTTCACAACGATGTTGTGCAATATAATCCCTAACTTGCTTTAGGCTATAAGGTTGTCATTTGTCACAATATAAACCCTCCTATATTCCAGATGACCAAAGGAAAATATGTTGAGATTTTCATATATATTTTATATTTATTTTGATGATATTGCGCTTTAAAGAAGGGTATTTTTTATATTTTGTTGCAGGTATGATGAATTATGGTCATTGGAGCAAAAAGATGCAAAAAACGGTGCAATTTGGAGCAAAAAACGAGCAAGAAATGATATTTTTTCCTGTCACCTTTCGATAAGTCTTCGGATGCTTAATCTCTTTTACACTTCTTGCATATTTTTGAATGAGATTACACTTTAAAGGAAGGTTGTTTTCATGCTTATTTTGTAGGGCTATCTGTTAGGAATGCAAAACAATTGAAATGGGGGTGAAATAGAGCTAAAACGGAGCCAAACGGTGAAGCTGCGCAGTCAGCCCACCGACGGTGCCAAAACGGCGCCGACAACGAGATTTACCAGAGAAGACCAAAAGATGACAGAAAAGCTCACCTACAGCGCTCGGGACGGTTATGGGCTGAAATTCAATGTATTTGGACGCTTTTTGGAAGGGTGCTTGTGGCAACTCTTCATACTTCGTCACTACACTTTTAAGAGAACGAGATTAGGTTAGAAAAAGGGGGATTTTTGTGAGAGGAATGTTAGGAAAAGCGTGGAGAAAGTTTAGGATTCTTAGAATAGGAGTAGAAATATAGATTTCTACCCTTTTGGAGAGATTGGAAAGGGGATTTTGAGAGAATTTGTAAGGAGATGTTCTAGCATTGCATGGATCGGAGGGAGACTTTGTGGGAGAGATTTTCTTCTTTCTTTCAAGGGAAAAAGCTAAGTATTATGTTCTTCATTATCTTATGGTTTTGTAAACACTTATCTAGTGAATTTACTTTGATGAAATGAAGTTTTCCATTGTGTTTTCTTCATGCTTTATGATGTGTTTCTCTTACTCTCTCTTCTTGTTTGGAAATAATGGCATGAGAAGATTATGCCGTTGTTTTCATTTTACTTTTCTTTCGTAATGAGTAGAATTCATGTTTAGGATTTTGTGATGCATGTTAGAAGCGGATTTAACTATCAATGTGATGGTTTTTACTTGCACTTTATTTACATTACAATAAAGGCCTGTTGTAGTGTTAAAATTTATTGTAATTGCATTAAGACTCGAGAGGTCTGTGTAATTCTCAACAAAGTTAAACCACATTCATATTCCATGGATGGTTAAGTTCATGGGAGTTGAATGCAAATAAATAGAGAAATATAATTTGATGGGCGTAGAATTGGAGATTTTATAGTGACAGACTAAAATCCCCAATTTGGTCCTATTGTTTGAGTACTGAAGCGGA
>NW_018224104.1:12695-35941 GCF_001263595.1 Phalaenopsis equestris
CATTTAGGAGTAGTTGCTAGATAAAACATCATTTTAATCGACATTCCAAACTAAGGACTAATTGTAGTAGATTAGAATTTGACTAAGGACCTCTTACCTCGCTTCCCTGTGGGATCGATAAACAGGACTCCACTAGAGCCCTGTATTACTTGAGTGATACATATACTTGCGTTTGAAATTGTGACTTTACAAAATCATTATAAATATATAAATCTGGGTTCATAAATTTAAGCATATATAAAGTCGTTGTCACCAGGCTAATTATATGATTGTGTCATGCAGGTGTAAGCCCTAAGTGAAAAAATTGGCAGGATGAAACATATAATAATATTTCCTTGAAATTGAAGCCAAATCATAACATAGCTTGAGAAGTCACTAAGGTTCTCATCAGAATCCATGACATCTAATGCCGACTTTCTATATAGATTTGAAATGATATGTATGATATTATAAGCTTAATTTCCCTAATAAAGATTCCTATTTAGCAACAAAGCCAAAATCTTGATCCAAAGAAAAGGCTAGGTAATTTTTTTTACTAAGAAGCAAATAAGAATACAATTATAATATCTAAATATGGGATACTACAGAAGTCTAACTATCGTTATCAAGTAATGCTTTTGACTAAGCCCCGAATATCAAACCCATAGAGAAAGTTACATTATGCACTTTATAAAGCTAGAAAGTTTAGATAACAAAAATCTACTTAGCAAAATATTCTTACTTAAACTTAAGGTGTTATAATAGAAATGAAAATTTGAATTTTTTTTGTAATTTTTGACTTATGAAAATAAAATAAGCAACTAATTAACTTAACTGAATATTTGCAAGATGAAGGCAATATAAGTAAAATATCTTTTTCCTTATCATGAATCTGTAACAAGTATAGAAATTCTGTTGTGGAAGTATGCTAAATGTGTTGTGTCAAATAGGAGCAATAATATACTTTACCCTTAGTAGAGATGTTATAAAGAACATTGGCTAATCTATAGTTTGAATAGCCTTGAAGACCACTTAGGTAGGGAAGATACTAACTCTTACTCTAGAGTTCCATCTTCTCTCTCCACCTAGGGGCTAACATCTCGTATCAAAACCTAAAACTAAAAATCAAATTAAGGGCTTTAGCCTATCACTCTAAAGTCCTTTAATTCTACACCCTTGAAAAGTTTATTTCCCTATTTATTTTCACTCAGCCATGAAATCAATATGTGATTCTAACCATTTATTGATTGAGATAATACCATCTTGAATCTTGCATTTTCTCACAACAGAACATCTTAATTGGTCAAATCAAGAAGTAAATGAAGTACAAGGTTTCAAATCATCATAACTTTTTCCGACATTGAAGTCTAATACTTATCACAACTTCCTTTAAATACTTAATTACTTATCATTTGAAGGAGAAAGATAAAGAAAACTACTGAGAACCTATGGAGAAAACACAACTACACAAGAGTTTAAAAGTAGAAATCATGCACACAAACAAGAAATCTAAATTAAAACCAAATGTAGTCACAAAGATAAACACTTATCTCAAATACTCTCCACCAAATGTCTTGAAGTTCCTTTGAATTCTCTTCTTTCACTCACACTACAAACTAACACTCAAAATAAAAAGAAAGTGGTTGCGACAGCGGTGGTTACTAAGATGAATGGTGGATATGGATGTCTAATGATTGGCCCCCATTCTTCTATAATCTAAGTCTTTTTTTATGAAAAACCAAAAGGTGCCTTGGTGTCTCTTCAAAATGTGTCTCCATTCAATGAATCTTCTAGAAGTTCCTTCTTTCAAAAGCCAATTGAATGAATTTTCGTGTCAATAGACTATTTCCCACATTTTACTAAGGGTTGCTTCAAACACCTCTTCATAAATTTGTTCAAATTCAATAAATCATCAAATAACTACTTCTGGAAGTTAAGCGCGGGATACCTGACACTTAGGTGCGATTCTCTCTAAATAACTGGCGCTTAGGCACAAGTCCTGGGCGCTTAAGCGCCCTAGTTCATTTTTGCACCTCCAACATTTTTACTCTAAATTTGACCCTTTTCACTCCTTTTAGCATTTTTCATCAATTTGATTGTACCTGAAAGAAAAACACACAAATACCTTTCATTAAAGTGCAATATCACAAAAAAGGTATAAAAATGTGTATAAAAATACTATATATTTTAGGTGTATCAAAATCCTCCAAACTTAAAATGTTACTTGTCCTCAAGTGACACTTCAATCTTTTAAAAACTAAATTAGTAGATGATGTATATGAGTTTCTTTAGGAGTTACTAAGATTTTGATGTAAAAATATAGTAGTCCAATTTAAAAAAAAAATATTAGTAAATGAGACCAACTTAGAGTTTAAAAATTTTTAATGTTAAGAAATATGAAAATATGAGTTTCTATCTAGTTTAGAAATATTGTAGATTCTCCAAATATAGAGTTTAGGCATTCTATAATCTCCACTTAAAATTTTTTATCAAGCATAGTTTTACTTACCATATTATATCCTTAAGTTTAAGAGTTTCTCAAGTTTTATACTTTAAAAAATGCATACTTTAAAAAGATCAGATGTGGAACCAATTTTTAATTAGGCTTTAATCCTCAAGATTCCCCTCCCTTTTTCAATTTTTGTTTCCTTCTTCTTTTTCTTTTTCTTTTTCTTTTTTCTTAGGCAAGGATTATTATATCTGGATAGACCTTTAATGATTTTGAATTCCACTCTTCCTTTCCTAAAGCAAGGAGTTGATATCTTTTTCCTTTACTTAAAACGTAATAATAGTTTTGAAAATTATTTTCATTAAAAGAAATTTAAGTTTTGAAATTAAAATTAAAAATATTCTAAAAATTTCAAAAATACAATTTTCCTACTAAAGATAGTTACACTATACTAAGCATTTTCCACACTAAAAAATTTTAACTTTAAGTTTTTCTTCATTACTATAAAATTTAACCAAATTCTCTTACTCATTTCTATATTTAAGATTTTACTTCCCTAATATAAATTCATATACATGATCATTTATCTTCAAATCAAAATCAAATTTACTTGAATTACATTTGAGAATAAATAAATTTCAAGTTTTTAGAAAAATTTTCACCTCCCCCCAAACTTGAATTTTTAATAAAATAAAACATTTTAGCATCATATATAAATATTGGCAGGAATGAAAACTAAAAATAAAATGCTTGCAGGAATTTCTATATCCTAAATATGCAAGTACAAAACTTAAAAACAGGAGTAAAACTTAAATTGATCAAATTTTAATTCACTTAACATGTAGAGATTCATTGGACTTCTATGCTGTGGAGTATAACATAAAAGCAAACAAAAAAACTAACAAGCTTACATGACTGCAACATAAAGAAAAATATCTGGTAGTAAATTAAAAATTTTAAACATGCAGCTTTTAAGTGAAAAGTTAACTATAATGTAAAACTTTCTAAGATCCAGAATTATGTTCAACATAGACTAACTAACTACAATAAACAACACAATTAACATAAATACTACCACACATACATATACCCACTCACTAAAACATAAATACATCATAATAGTGTCTACTAATCAAAGCACAACAAAAACTAATAGTCTCAACAAAAAACAGCTGAAAACATAACAAAAAGTAAAGAATAACAACACCATCCACCGTTCACAACAACAAAAAAATTAAAAATCAAACAAAACTATAGATCCAAGCTAATCATCCTCATCTTCTGCATCACTCTCATCACTATGCCAAGGAGTTGCAGGCTCATATGGTGGATATCTAGGGTATTGAGGAAATACCACTTCCTGATTACCTCTCATGAGGTTTTCCATAGCTAAGTTGTATTCTCTTTCATAATCACTATGTCTCTTCATATATCCATCTATATGCTCTATAAAATTTTCTAAATTTAATACCTTATCCGCAGTGTGGTTAACATTGTCCAAAATCCTTTGCAATAGTTATGACTGAGAATCAGATCTAGAAGTCTGACCCTGTGATGTAGAAGCACGTGAAGTAGAAGCTCGAGATGTTGAAGCAGCAGAACTACTAGAAAATCCTCCTCTCCAGCAAAAAATGGAAAAATATGAAAAAGATTTCACATTCACACTGGTAATGGGCTTAAGAGGTTACAAGATCACCTCCCAGCTATCAAATCTAACTCCAGCCTGTTAGCATAACAAAAAATCAAGGATGTAAATTCCAAACTTGTAGTAGCAGCAGCGACGACAGAACTGGTAATAACTCCATAAATTAAAGCTCCAATGTTGATGGGCATGAACTACTAAAGGTAATAGTTGAAGTTTCTCAATCATAGGTCACTTCAGTAAGATGAATGGTAGGCAGCAGAGAAGAAGAAATAAAATAGTGACATGCCTTTGCAGTAGCATCCAACTTCGAAGTAGAAAATTTAACTCTCCCTTCATTTATAATCTTCCAAAGCCCTCTTCCAACAGTCAAAGATGAAATAATCTCATCTAGTCCTCCTCAGTAGGACTATAATTCAAATAAAAACACAAAGTGCTTGAGGGAAAATGATAAAATTGATTTATTACCTCAGGTGAAAAAGACACTGTCTTCCCCTCTTACCATGACTTATTCTTCTTCAACCTCAGGGACATTTGTATAGATCTTTTGCACAAAAGAATCACAGCAACAACAGAAAACTAATAGAACCGCTCCAACTGGCGCCAAAGAATTAGGTCTTCTACAACTCCTCCCAGACTTTTAAAACACCTCTCAAAAATCAATTTTCTCAACTGCAGTGCATCACTGTATCGATCCTGAGCTCTCGAACTGACAAACTTGCTTCAATCAAATTGACCCTTTCCTTTGCTCCTCTTCATTTTTGATGCTATTTCTTTAAAAAAGTTATATAAAATTCACAATAAATTCCAAATTCAACTCTAAATCACTAAATGTAATTTCTAAAAGCTTAAACTAACAAATCCATGTATTTTTCATAGATTTTCCTCAAATTTTCACCATGAATAGTGATTTTTGGTTAGCTCTTGAATGTGCTCAAAATACATGGTGAAAATAAAAGAAATTTACATTGAAGTGAAGCTATAACCTCAAAGATATCAAATCTAGCAATTTTTGCTCCAAACCACCAAGAAATCTCCAAAATAGGGTGTGCCCTACCTCCAAAATCACGACAACTCAAGGAAGGGGGCGATGTCGAGCAAAAATAATGGAGTTAATTAGGCCGATTTGTCACTTAAAATCATTCATGAACCAACACTTAAGCGTGAATGGTTTGGCACTTAGGCGCCCGTCTCTCAGTTTATGCAGCGCTTAAAGCACGGGCTCTTGGCGCTTAGGCGCCAGTGCACAAATTTTGATTTTTTTTTATTTAAGTGAAATGCAGACCTAGCCTAAGTCAACCAACCCTACAGGGTCTCATAACTCTTTAATAACTATTTTCTTCCCTCTCAGTCCTCGTCTTACTCAAGATTCACTAATCTTAACTATTTCAATTCAACGTAATATAACACAAAATTTCTCGCAAACAAACACTTATATTCATTCACAAATGATTACAAATATTTTTAATACAATGATACTCAATCCAAAGAGTCTTGGATGAGACAATTCCTAAACACAATCACTAGAAAATCATCACATTAATAACATACTAAACACAC
Organism: Phalaenopsis equestris; assembly: GCF_001263595.1. Classification (NCBI taxonomy): domain Eukaryota; kingdom Viridiplantae; phylum Streptophyta; class Magnoliopsida; order Asparagales; family Orchidaceae; genus Phalaenopsis; species Phalaenopsis equestris. The sequence continues at coordinate 18,326 of NW_018224104.1, forward strand.
TTAACATTAACAATCAAATACTAAGCACACAAACAGTAAACCAAAAACTTACTTCCATTCTCCATTTGGTGGAATGAGTCCTGACCTATCACTAGTCTCTAATTTAGTATTTCGAATGTAAATCTGAAAGAACGGACGATGGTTAATAACTCTGGTTGAATCTTCATTAATCCACTTGTTCTTCAAATACATAGCTTTGTCCACTTCTTCTATAAAACTGTTATGGCTAAACTACATCTTAAGTTGTCGTCCCATATGATCTAGATGTTAGTTAACTTCCATCACTTTTGCTTCAATTGAAGCCACGTCAGCCTCAATTTTAGTGATTTTCTCTGTTATTCCTTCGATATTAACAACAAAGAAACTGTTGTGTAACTCTTGCGCACTATGAATAATAAACCTCTTTCTCATTGCCCCCTCCTTTATTAAATCACTCTCCAAAGATGACATTTTTTCCAAAACTCTCACTTTTTCACTTAGAATTTAGGGTTAAATGGAAGTGCGACAAGACTTCTCTTCATACCCTTCTATTTATAGGATCTAAACTCCTCCTATAACTCTTAGGCACGTCATAAAAATGTCTCCCATGTTAGAGACAACCAAATCTAAGTTAAAGCTCCTAAAAACCAAAATTTTCACATGTTTTTAACTGTCGTGCTTAAGCACCGATTATTGGCACTTAAGCGCCAATGCTCAATTTAGCACTGGTCAACTTAACGTCCCAATACACATTTTAACATGTCTAAGTTATCTTTTAAGGTCTTACAATAATCAATAATTCAATATATATTCAAAACACTACCAGAATTTTCTAAATCACACACAACAACATAACAATAAAAATAAACAGACAGAAAAATATGGGTTGCCTCCCACAGAGCGCTTGGTTTAACTTCATCGGCCCGACGTAACCAATGCTTATTCTAATTCACCCAACATCATAAAATCATTTAATTTAAGTTGGTCACCTAAAAAATAGGATTTCAGCCTGTGACCATTCACTTTGAATATTTTATTAGTTTTAGGATCTTTGATATCCACAACTCCATAGAGATAAAGATAAATTTTCATCACGATAAAATTTCATAATAACAAATGGGCCCATCCACCTGGACTTAAGTTTGCGTGAAATAATCTTAACGTTGTAATATAAAGCAAAACTTATTGCCCTAGCTGCAATTTTTTAGTCAAAATCTTTTGATCATGCCACATCTTCATCTTTTCTTTATAAATCTTAGCACTTTCATAAGATTCATTCCTTATCTCTTCATGCTCATTTAGTTACAATAATCTTTTCTCACCAACATTCTTTAAATTTTAATTAAATTCCTTAGTAGCCCAATATGCTTTATGCTTAAGTTCAACTAGTAAGTCACACACTTTCCCAAATATTAGCCTGTATGAGGACATTCCTATAGGAGTTCTGTATGCAGTCCTATAAGCCCTTAAAGCATAGTCAAGTTTAACTGAACTGATCAATCCATTTCTGATCAATCCATTTTGGTTGGATTTATAGATTTTTCTAATATTTTTTTAATTTCACGATTAGATAATTAACTAAAACTAAAAGATAATTTAACCAAACCACTTGTTTGAGAATGATAAGTAGCAACAATTCTATGGTTAATATGATATTTCTTTAATAACTTCGCCATTATTGCATTTCTGAAATGCCGAGAGTAATTAAATTATTGCATTTGATTACTCTCGGCACCCCAAATCTAAAAAATATGTTCATTTTTAAAAAATTTGCAACACTTTGAGCTTCACATCAAGGTAAAACAACAGCTCCTATCTATTTGAATACATAATCTATTACTAACAATATATATAAATTTTGAAAGATGGTATAAATGGTCTCATGAAATCTAATCTCCAAACATCAAATATCTCAACTTCTAACACATAATTGAGGGGCATCTCTTTTCTCCAAGAAATATTGCCTGCTCATTGCCATCGATCACAAGTTGTGATATAAGCATTAACATCTCTAAAGATTGTAGGCCAATAAAATCCAAATTGTAAAATTTTTTATGCTGTTTTATAAAGACCAAAATGTCCCCCAAAATCAGAATTATGACATTTTTGGATAATTTCATAAGTTTTAAAGGCACACAACTTCGAATAATTAGATCATTTCCTTACTTATATAAAAATAGGTTACACTAAAAATAAGTCTTAGCTTCAGATAAAAATTTCCACTTTTGTTGGTATGCCATTCCATAAGGTATAATATCAATAATAATGAAGTTCACAATGTCGGCATACCATAGAACATGCCTTTCATTAATATTGAAAATTTCTTCATCTGGAATATGTTCATTTATTTCTTTTTCAAAACATAGTGGTTTCTCTGATTCAAGCATGGACAAATGATCAACAATTTGGTTCTCAGCTCCCTTCCTATCTACTTTGTTAAAGTCAAATTCTTGCAAAAGAAAAACCCATCTTATCAGTCTTGGTTTTGCATTGTTATTTTTCATTAAATACTTAATAGCAGAATGATCTATAAACACAATGCATTTAAATCTAATTAAGTATGATCTAAATTTATCAAAAGTATATACTACTGCTAATAACTCTTTCTCAGTTGTGGTATAATTAATTTGAGCTTCATTAAGAGTTCTACTAGCATAGTAGATAACTTTGAAAATCTTATCTTGCTTCTGTCCTAAAATAACTCTAATAGTGTAATCACTAGCATCACACTTTAATTCACAATGTTTTTCCCAATCTGGTGAAATAATAATTGGTGTAGTGACTAATTTTTCTTTTAATAATTTGAAAGCTTTTAGGTACACTTTTTCATAATTAAAAATTGCATCTTTTTTAAGTAAATGACATAGAGGCTTAGCAATTTTTGCTATCATACTTGGCACTTTTCCCAATTAAGTACTAAAATTATTTCTTCAGAACGCTTAAGAACTTTTGATAAATGTTCTAAACATGATTCAAATGAAGTTCTAAACATTGAAAAATCATCCCTAAAAACTTCAATTCCTTTTTTAATTAAATCACAAAAAATATCGATCATACATCTTTCAAATGTAGCAGGTTCATTACATAAACCAAAGAGCATTCTTCTAAAAGAAAATTTACTATAAGGACTGGTAAAAGTTGTTTTCTATTGATCTCATGAGCTATTTGTATTTGTTAATAAATAGTATATCCATCAAGAAAATAAAAGTATTTATGCCCAGCTAGTCTATCTAGCATTTGATCTAAAAAGGGTAGTGGAAAATGAGCTTTCCTAGTGGCAAGATTTAATCCTAGTGGCAAGATTTAATTTCGTCATCATGTGACTTGTCTTGTTAGTAATAACTTATTATGTTCATTTAAAGTCACAATCACTCCTCTTTTCTTAGGAACACAGTGAATCGAACTAACCCATGCACTATGTAAAATAGGATAATTCCAACATCTAACCACTTTAAAATTTCTTTTTTAACAACTTCTTTCATAATAGGATTCAATCTCCTTTAAGGGTTAGCCTTGGGTTTGCAGTTCTCTTCCATATGAATTCTACACATACAAATTGAAGGACATATTCTTTTTATATCAGTACTTGTCCATCCAAAAGCTTTCTTATAACTCCTTAAAGTTTTCATCAAACTCTCTTCTTTTTCTATAGTTAATTTTGAGGAAATTATAACAAGTAATTGTTCCTGACTTTTATATATATAGATGTAAAATGTGATGATGCAGTTATATGATTAATTTATTTAATAGTATTTCTTAATTTGCAAGAAAGCCAAAAACTTGATTTAAAGAAAAAGCTAGATAAATCTTTCACTATGAAGCAAATAAGAATGCAATTATAATATTTCAATATGGAATACTATGCAAGTATATGTATTGTTATCAAGTAATATAAAACTTTTTGATTAAGTCCCGAATATCAAAACCATAGAGAGAACTAGATTTAGATAACAAAATTTACTTAGCAATATATTCCTACTTAAACTTACGATGCTAAAATAGAAATGAAAGTTCGATTCTTTTTGTAATTTTTTTGAAAATTAATTTTTGATATTTGAAAATAAAGTAAGCAACTAATTAACTTAACTAAAATACTTGTAAGAAGAAGGTAATATAAGTAAAATATCTTTTTCCTTATTATGAATCAGTGATAAATATAGAAATTCTATTATAAAATTATAATAAATGTGTTGAGCCAAGTAGAAGCAATAATATTCTTTACCCTTCCTAGATATGCTATAAAGAACATTGGTTAATTTATGGTTTGAATAGACTTGAAGACCGACTAGGCAGAGAAGATACTAGTTCTCACTCTAGAGTCCCACTTCTCCCTCCACATGGGGGCTAACATCTCATATTAAAACCTAAAACTATAAATCAAAATGAGGGCTTTAGTCTGTCACTCTAAAGTCCACTAATTCTACACTATTGAAAAGTTTATTTTCCTATTTTTTGCACTCAACCCCATGAACTACATTCTCATTCATGAAATCAATATGTGATTATAACCACTTGTTGACTGAAACAATACTATCTTGGATCTTACATGTTTCCACAATAGGTATTAACATCTTAATTGGCCAAATCAGGAAGTAAATGAAGTGTAAGGTTTCAAATCATCATAACTTCTTCCAACATTGAAGCCTAATACTTCACACAACTTCCTTTAAATATTTGATCACTTATCATTTTAAGGAAAAAGTAAAAAAAAATACTACTCAGAATCAATGGAAAAAACACAACCACACATGAGTTTAAAAGTAGAAATCATGCACACAAATAAGAAATCTAAATTAAAATCAAGTGTAGACACGAAGATAAACACTCATCTCAAATCCCCTACAAAAAATGTCTTGAAGTTCCTTTGAATTCTCTTCCTTCACTCCCAATACAAACTAAAACTCAAAATAAAAAGAAAAGGTGGCCGACGGTGGCGCGGCGACAACTCTAAGTCTTTTCTTATAAAAATCCAAGGGGTGTCTTGGTGTCTCTTAAAAAAGGTGTCTCCATTCAATGAATCTTCTAGAAGTTACCTCCTGAAAAGCCAATTGAATGAATTTTCATGTCAATGGGCTATTTCCCATGTTTTTATTAAGGTTTGCTTCAAACACCTCTTTAAAAATCTACTCAAATTAAATATATCATCAAGTAACTAACTCTGGCACTTAAGCGCGGGGTACCTGGTATTTAGGCACCCTAATTCATTTCTTGTACCTTTCTTTATTTTTGCTCTAAATTTGACCTTCTTTCACTCATTTTAGCATTTTTCATCCATTTGATTGTACGTGTAAGGAAAACACACAAATACCCTTCATTAAAGCGCAATATCTCAAAAATAGGTATAAAATTGTATATAAAAATATTATATATTTTAGGTGTATCAGTAATGTAGAGGAATCTCCTAAAAAGGCATACTTTAAATGTTCAGGAAGTAACTTCAACTCAAGCTCAGGAGGTTTTTCAATTGATGGATAAAAAAATTTATCTTTTTTTGTCGTGTCCAAAACTCCAAAACTTTCTCAAACATAATTTGAATCTTCTTATGTAAATCTTCATATTGATCTAATTCCTCTTATTGCTCGTGTTCTAACTCTTTCATTTTAGATTTCTCTTCATAAGTTGTTTTGAAATGACATTCACTTAAATATCTTATCACATCCACTCTTGCAGGGTATTTCATTGATTTGGAAATATTAAAAGTAACTGTTTGATCATTGATGCACATTGTTAAATCTTCTTTCTGCACATCTATCATTGCTCTTCCTATGGCTAGTAAAGGTCCCCCCAAATGATAGGTATCTCCTTATCTTCCTCCATATCTAGTATAATGAAAACAACAGGAAAGATAAATTGATCCACTTTCACTAGGACACGTTCTATAACTCCTTTAGTATAGGATATTGAATGATTTGCTAACTGCAGAGTTACAGTAGTAGGAGTTATTTCTCTTAATCCTAATCTTTTAAATATTTGATAATGGCATAAGGTTGATGCTTGCACCTAAATCACATAAAGCTTTCTCGTAAAATCTATCTCATATTGCACATGGAATTGTAAAACTACTAGGATCTTTAAGTTTCTTATGAAGCTTTTTCTGAATTATAGCATTACACTCCTCACCAAGTGCAATAGTTTCATTATCTTTAAACTTTCTTTTACTGTTAAGAATACCTTTCATAAACTTCACATAACTTGACATTTGTTTTAGAGCTTCAACAAATGGAATATTAACTATAAGCTTCTTAAAAATTTTTAAAAATTTTGAAAATTGCTTATCCAACTTTTGTTGTCGGAGCCTCTGAGGAAATGAAGGTGGTGTTTTTCCAAGTCAACTTTAAGTGGAGAAATAGGTCTCTCTAAATCTTTTGGAGCGTCCTCTTTTGGTTCTTCAATCACTTCTCTCTCTACTTCAGTCTCTTTTTGAACTCTAACTTCCAACTCTCTTCCGCTTCTAAGTTGAATGACTTTTACTTGCTCTTTATTCTGGTCTTTTGGATTTACTTCTGTATTATTAGGAAGTATTCCTTGGAAACTATTACTTAATGAATTTGCTATTTGTCCCAATTTATTCTCAATATTTCTAATTGTAGCTCCTTAACTTTGTAATTGATTTCCCATTTGTAACATCTCTTCTTCTATATTCAACTTCTTCTCCTTAAATTGTAGATCACTGTTAAAACCTGGAGGATAAGTAGATCTATAATTACTATTCCCTCGGTTGTTTCAGTTTCCTAATAGGTTTACTTGGTTGTTCCCCCATTTCTGATTATTACAACCTGAAGTATTATTCCAGTTAAAGTTAGGATTGTTCTTCCAACCTGGGTTATAATAGTTTGAATATGGGTTATTCTGCTTATTGTTTATGACTTTCAAAGTTTTTAATGATGCTTGAGAATCTACCATTTGGCCTAGTGAATTCTCTTCAATCATAGAAATTGGTTGAGAAAAACTCATTTTAAAGTGGTCTAACTTCCTTGAAATTGTAGCAACTTGATTTACTAATATGGCAAAAGCATCAGTTTCGTTAGAAGGCCATTAAAAATTATTTGTAGCCATCTCTTCAGTTAAAGCATAAGCATCATTAAATGTTTTTAACATCAATGAACCACCAGCAGTGACATCGATAATAGATCTAAGAGATCCAACTAATCCATTATAAAATTTTTGAATTATTAACTAATCTGGTATAGCATGGTGTGGACACTTTCTTAAGAGTTCTTTAAATCATTCCCATGCTTTATAAATAGATTCTCTATCAAACTAACAAGAAGATGTAATATCATTTCTAAGTTTTGCAATTTTTTATGGTGGAAAATATTTAGTAAGGAATTTCTGCGCTAAATCACCACAAGTTCTGATAGATCCAGGTGATAACAAATGTAACCATATGTTGGCTGTGTCCCTCAGTGAGAATGAAAATAATCTAAGTCTTATAACGTCATCTAATACACCATCATATTTAAATGTAACACATAATTATAGAAAATTAGCAAGATGTAAATTGGATCTTAAGTTGGTGCTCCCCTAAACAAATTATTTGATTCCATTTTGATAATGATAGGTTTAAGCAAAAATGAATTATCCAATACAATAGGTTTTTGAATACTATAATTAATTTCATCCACTGTAGAGTTTGCAAAACTTCTTAAAATTCTAAACTCTTCAACATTTTGATTATTTTGATTTGCCCATTCGTGAAAATTTTGAGTAATTTTTTATTATTTAATTTTTCTAATAGTTCTTTCTAATTCAAAATTGTAAGACACGATTCCTATGCAACCTAAACTATGCATAGATTATTATAAAACACATAAAGTAAAATGAAATAAAAATAAAAAATAAAAACACACAAATAAGAACTTAATATAAAAACAACACTACAATATTCCTATAATAAATCTTATAGTTTTACAAGACTTTGTAAATCAAGAAATTTTTCTTTCTAAAAACTTCTTTCTAAAAATTTTTATAATTTTTCTTCATTTTAGTTCCACTTGCAACGATGCCAAAATTTTGATCCCGACTTTCTATATAGATGTAAAATGCCAAAGTATGCGATTATAAGCTTAATTTCCTTAAAAGAGATTCCTATTTTGCAACAAAGCCAAAATCTTGATCCAAAGAAAAAGCTAGGTAAATTTCTTTACTAAGAATAAAATAAGAATACAATTATAATATTTAAATATGGGATACTACGCATGTATACGTGTCATTGATCTCGATTTTTATATGTAAGGATTTATGCAGTTGACACCACTACATCGCCAAGAACTTGGTCCTTATATGAAAAGTAAGTTGTGTAATATATATATAATAATTATAGGCAATTAATCATGAGATTCTACACAAGTATACATATCGTTATCAAGTAATAATGAAATTTCTATTTAAGCCCCAAATATCGATCCCACGGGGAAGGTGTAAGTTAGCAATGATAAATTTTAACTAGAAATTTATAGAAAATCAAAATAAATCACTGTCACTAATTTTGAATAATGAGATATTAATCAAACTAAATTAATTACCTATTAGATAAACAGAAATAAAAATTTTGAATAATAACTACTAATATACTAACTATGTTTATGTAATAAAGATTTCTTATGTGAAAAAACATCCTTCCCACTGCAATGAAATTCACATGAAATGAGATAAGATAAATGTTTATAATATGTGTTGTGTCAAATAGGAACAATTTTAATTTTCTACCCTGATACAGTGCATATAAAATCATTGGTTAATCTTAGGTTTAGTCTCTAAATCCATGACTAGGTTAGGAGGATACCAGTTCCCACTCTAGAGCTCCCACTTCCCTTCATTTGAAGGCTAACTGTCGCTTTAGTTTTTAAACACTAAGATCAAATTGGGGAGCTTAGTCTACCACCCTAAAGATTCTCCAATTCTACACCCAACAAAGAATATTTTCCTATTTATTTGCACTTAATTGTTTGAACAAATTTCTCCTTCATGAATTCAAATGTAACCCTCATTCTGTTGTAGAACTCATACTCCATTTCCCGGATCATATGTTTCACAACATATTTTAATAAATCAATTGGCCACATTAAAAATTAAATTAAGTTCGGAGTTAAGAAATCATCACAATTTATTTTTGATTTTAATTATGACACATTCATTTTATCTCTTCATTTCACCATATCTCAGAGTAGGGGGAAAGATAGAGGGAACTACTCAAACTACATGAGAAAGATATGATAAAACAAAAATTTCATATATAAAAGAAATTTCATATAACACTAAATAAACAAACAAAATTATCTAGAACTCTTTCTCAAAGCAAATCCTTTGTAGCCTTTCCTTAGAAATGCAGGAAGAAGAACCCTCTCACTTTTCTGCTTCTCCAACACTCTTACAAAAAGTTTCACACTGAAATAAACAAACAAAATTATCTAGAACTCTTTCTCAAAGCAAATCCTTTGTAGCCTTTCCTTAGAAATGCAGGAAGAAGAACCCTCTCACTTTTCTGCTTCTCCAACACTCTTACAAAAAGTTTCACACTGAATCTCACCACAAAAACTATAAACTATGAAAGCAAAATTACTAATTGACTTCAATATGGTGGTGGAATAAAGATGGATTATGAAAATGTGGCGTGGTGGAATGTTATGGAGCAAAAAATCAATGTAGAGGAGCCCATTTTCTGATGAAATTCGACCCCAAATAAAGCCAAAGGTCGGTTCTCTAAGAGGTGCCACCAAAAACTCTTAAGAAATCGTCCAAATACATCAGACCTTCTAGAAATGGGGTTTGAACCACCTTTGGCGTTGTTAGCACTGAGTAAAAATTCTCCAGCTTTCGGTTGTTCTGCGTCGTCGACACTGACCTTGGCACTGCCGGCGTTGAGTATTTCCTCAAAACGTCATTTTGACTCCAAATTTCATCATTTTTGCTTTAAGCCTTAAAAATTAACTACCTACAAGAAAACATCAAAATACATTCCATTAAGGTGCAATATCACCAAAAATAAGTATAAAGTATGGGTCTAAAAATGCATATATTTTTGGTGTATCAAAATCCCCCAAACTTACATGTTACTGGTCCTCAATTAACTTCTATACTACAAAAAAATCGACTTATGGTAAAGAATTTAAATTTTAGACTTCCATATTTTAGTTCTCTAAACATAATAGTTTAACTTAAGAAAAATTCAAAATAATTCCAGTTAATACTAAAGGTGTAAAGATATTCAGTAATTAAGTCTAATGTTTTTGATCCTCTATTTCTTTCAAAAAAAATTACAATTTGTTATATTAAAGTCACCTAGGAAATTCATATGAAAAATAACTTCATACAACTTTATTAATAATAAAGTTAATATTCAAATCAAAAGTTTAGAAAATGTATTCAAGTCTTTTTCCTTAAGTTGGTTCAAGTGAAGCCAATTTTAATTAGGCATCTCTTTAAGCTTCTCCCCACATCTTTTCTTTTTCCTTTTCTTTTCTTTTCTTTTTTTTTTCTATATATGAGGATTACTATATCTGGATAGCCTCTAATGATTTTGAACTTCACTATCCTCTTCTTAAGGTTAAAATTTCTTCCTTCTCATAAAGTTAAAAAATTTTTACATTTCTTCACTTCATAAATTTATATTAACTTAAAGATTTCATAAAGTTTAATTCTTTTATTTTTACATGAATCTTTTATGATTTTTTTAATATTTCAAAAATACAAATTTTCTTTACTAAAAATAGAAAAACGTAGTCTTATTCTTTTTTAAAAAATATCTTAGCCCCTAGAATTAACCTTTATTATTGAAAATTTTTACTTAAATTTACTATATATTTAGAAACATAAATATAGTTATCTAGAGTTAACCCTTAATACCAAAGGTCATGTTAGCTTTAAAATTTGTAAAATTTAGTTAAGTAAGGAAAAATAAAATTAAGTTCCTTCTCTTTTTCTAAAAATGATTTTTCTTCTTCCCCCCCAAACTTAAATTCTTAAGAGAATTTTTTTTTACATGAAGAACTTTAAAAATGAAGGGTGAAAGAAAGCATTAAATACATAAAAAAAATTCATACTTGTTGGAGATTCTAATTTTTGAACACAAAATTTGAAATACTACAGGTGCTAATATGAAAACTACAAGGCTAAAAATATTAAATTGCACATAATACATATAAAATTTGCTGAGAAAGAGCTAATCACAATACATAACAAAGTGCTGAAAATAATAATAGAACTAAACTAAATGCTAAAAATGAAAATTATTATTTCACAATACAGTTTCACATAACATAACAACAGAGTCTCAACAACAATATAACACAAACAATATAATCACACAGTATAAACACATACAAACAAACAAACCAAACAAACAAACAAAAAGATCATCAGTCGTCATCTTACCTATCATCGACATCTAACTTCTACTGCTGATATGGAGTATATGTAGGGTGAATAGGGAACTGAACTGTATGGTCACTCCTTAGGTATCTCACTAAAGCATCATCATAAGCAGCATCACACTCAAATTTCCGACGAATCAAATAATCAGTGTGAGCATTTCTGGCCTCCATATTCTGCATTCTATGATCCATCCTCAAAATATCTCCCTGCTGAATCATCATCTGGTCCAACAACTCCCTGTTGCTGGGGTAACTTGAGGTAGGCTCACTAAAAGTAGGGGCTCTATAAGTAGAAGGAATATCCCTGGACTGTCTTCCAGATCTCCAATCAACATTGGTCTCATAAGTCTTGATGTTGGCAGGCCCAATGGGTCTCTAGGGCTCAATCCTCTCCTTATTAGGTCTGAAATCAACTCATGCATGCTCATAAAGTGTGTAAGTAAGAGCTGGGTACGCCAATCCACCAGTGGTCTCTCTCAGAGCAATAAATGGAATGTTCATATAAATGATAAAGCCTTCATTTTTTGATGAATGCAGAAGTTCAGGATGGCTCTATCCTTGGTCACTTCACTATGATGGTTTGTTGGAATCATCCTCTTAGAAATAAAATAATGACAGGCCTTAGACACTACATTTAACATAGAAAGGGGAAAGTTGACTTCAACACCATTCTTTATTTTCTAAGACCCTTTCTCACCAGTCAGAAAATAAATAACTTCATCTAAGGCTTGATCTGTAGCAGAAAATGAATGATACTAGCATATATAAACATCTTTTACTTGATAAAACTCATTGATTTTTCTTGGAGTAAACTCCACCCTTTTTCCTCGAACAAAAACAAAATCATCAGAAGCCTCAGGAAGGTTGGCATAAAATTCCATCACAATCCCAACTATCTCATCGGTAGTGAAATAGTAGAAGTTTTCCCACTACCAAGCGATAATCAATCGTTCAACTTCTCCTCCCAGATTTTTAAAACCTCAGTCCTGAATCACTTTTTTATTTTCTTGAAGACTATAATATAGAGAATTGGTATCGAGCATTGGCTTTAAAGCTAATAAACCTTTGCTCGTCATATTATACTTTCCTTTTGCTCAATCTAGGTTCCATAGGAAATCTAGAAAAAAATGAAAAAAATATCCAAATAAATCCCAAAATTTTGAAAATCAAAATGTAAATCACTTTAAACTTAAATCTACTAAGTAAGAGTTATTCACCAAAGCATTTTCTCAAAATCTCTCAAAAAAATTTTAAAATTTTGGATCTAGTCAATGTGAGAAAAATCTTTGGTGAAAATAAAAATTTTTACTTTAAAGTGTAGCTCTTACCTAGAGAAGATGAAATCTGAAGTTCCTTTACCTCTAAATTGCCTCAAATCTGCCCAAAATCAAGCCCTAGGTGAAAAACCGAAGGTCGAAGGTGACTTAAGGGCTAAAAATGGAGGTTAGTGGTGAAAATCACAAATTAAAGGGTTAGTTCGTCGCTCTCGGGTAGAAGGCACCGACGAAGCCAATGCCACCGCCGTCGGCGCTGAAGGACCAAAATTCACTTTTTTGATTTTCAAATTTTCAATTTCCTTTCAATTTTCTCCAAATTTTTTAGTATTTTTAAACACAAATTTTTATCTAAATTCATAAATACACATTTCACAAATAATCATTTTCACAAACAACAACAAATTATCTTTTATATATGAAAATATACTTTTTACAAACACATTTCAAAAATCACAAATTCACATTTATTAAGCAAACTAATTATAAATTAGTGTCAAAATCAAGCCACAACACTAAACGCTGACTCAAAACTATACACATAATCAAAGTTCAGAATTCTAAAGCAAAAAAAAACCAAATCAAACCTAACCAAATCCACACAATTACACTAAACACATAAACACTTTTAAGCAAGTAGAGAATTCATAATCTTCTATCATTCAGCCTCATCTTTAGTGCTCTCACCTCCTCTAATGTCTCCCTTAGATTGGTAATGAACATATAGGTTACAGAAGGATCGGTATGGAAATTGATCTATTGAATTTTCTCCAATCCAATCATTTTCTTTAAAAATCTGAACTAATCCTGCTTCAAAAATTCCAGTGTGATCAAAATTCTCTTACATTCTCCAATCTAAGTGATCAAAAAGCTACTTTAAATCTCCCATTGCATTCATAATACTATGAAGTTCTCTTTCAATTTTCTTCAATTTCTTTTCTAAAGCAAGCGAACTTCCAACTGTTGGTGGCATTAATGGAGTTGGTGGTGGAGTTAAGCATGTGAAGAATGATCTATAATAGCATTTAGTGCTTCATTTCCATTACCAACATATTGATCATCAATAGGAATCATGGGTTCCCACAGTAGTAAAACTTTTTCCCAATTTTCATATGGCACTTGGGATTGAATGCAAATTAAAAAAATTGTAGAAGGATGCCCAAGTCCATAAGAAAACTAATATATCCTTCATCTCTCCTTGAACATATACCAATGATTCCCATCACAAATTTAAATATAATTGAACATATATCAATAGGTTTCTTCATTGAAATACAGTAGTTTAAAATAATACTCTCCTTGGTGACTCTACTGATCTTCATAGTAGAGAGTAATTTTGCACAAATAAAGAAATGCCACTGCTTCAAAATTGGATTAAGTGATGAAGTAGGAAAACTAATATATCCTTCATCTCGTACTTCCCACATACACTTTCATCCGTCAGAAAATTATAAATATCTTGCATCAAATCTTGCGTAGGAATGAAATTTCCATAATGATAGATTGGAACATTTTTTATCATATACAATTCATTAATCCTTGCAGGAGTAAATGGTACAGCCTTACCTCGTACGAAGACAACTCCTTGGGTAAAGCCATGTAGATTTGCATAGAACTCCTTCACTACAGGTACAACAACCACAGTGGTAGTGTAATACAGAACTTCCCATCGCCTTTGTAGAATAATCTTGTCAACTGAAGCACTTGGGAGCACTTAGATTTATCAACCCATGATTAACAAATTGTCTTTCCTTGATCAATCTCTTCTTCATAATAACTTTATCATATAATCTCTGCGCGTCAAAACTAATAAACTTTATTTTATTGAAAACTCCATACCTTTTATTGAAAACTCCATAAACTCCATACCTTGAAGTATTTCTAGAATTGGAAGCCATGGAATCCAAAAATAGAAAGTTTCTAGGCATCCTAGGGAGTTTTTAGGACTTTAAAAACACCTCCAGGTAGTTATCATGGAGCAAAATCCCACCAAAGTTTGTCAAAAGTTGCAGGAACCATCCAACCACTCTTGACATAGTCAGTGCTCCTGATGGGCGCTACCGGCGTTGAGATCCATTTTCTTGGGCGCTGTCGGTGCCCATTCCAGCGTTGTCGGCGCCAGTAGCCAAATTTTTGTGATTTTTATTTTTCATTCAATTAGATTCCAACATTTCTTCCAATACCAATATTGGACTTAATTTATAATCAATGCAATTGTGCAGAATTATTATCTACTATTATATAAGACACTTAACAAACTAAATAGTAATACATAGACATATAAGTATGGGTTGCCTCTTATAAAATGCTTGGTTTAACGTCATCAGCCCGAGATACCATTTGTTTAGTTGGGTTGACTTAACATTAAAATTTATTTAAATTGAGGTATGTGTCCTTCATAATAGTTCCATAATAATAAACTTTAATCACTTTAAATGGTCATAACCATCTAGATTTCAGTTTTCCTGGAAAAAATATCAATCTTGTAATATATAATAGAACTTCTTGTCCAGGTTCAAATTTCTTCTGAATAATCTTTTGATCATGCCATATTTTCATTTTCTCTTTATAGATTTTTGCATTATCATATGTTTCATTTATAATCTTCTCAAGTTCATTGAGTTGCAATAATCTTTTCTCATCAGCATCTTTTAGATTAAAATTAAATTCCTTAAAAGCCCAAAATGCTTTATGCTCTAATTCTATAAGTAAGTGATATTTTTTTCCAAATATCTGTCTATATGGGGACATTCCTATAGGAGTCTTATAAGCAGTTCTATTTGTTCTGATATGTCCTTCAAATTCAGAATCATGACTTCTTTCAATTATCTATTGAGTTTCTTCATAAGGTACACATATTCTAATAATTAAATCTTTATATTGTTTATATAAATATGTTTCATCCCAAAAATAGTCTTTTCAATCATATATAAACTTCTTTAATTATGGATTTTTTATATCAGGTGGTAGAATATCACTTACAATATAATTTACTATATCAGCATACCACAATACATCTATTTCATTAATATTATATATTTGTTCATCAGGAAAATTCTCTATAATTTCATTTGTAAAATTAATTAATATTTTTATTTCTATTCTAGACAAATGATCAGCGATTTGGTTATCATTTCCCTTTCTATCAATCACGATAAAATCAAATTCTTGCAATAGAAGTATCCATCAAATTATTCTCGGTTTAATATCCTTCTTTTGCCTTAAATATTTAATAGCAGAATGATCTGTTTGCACTATACATTTAGTTCCAATTAAATAACGTCTAAATTTATCAAAGGAATAAACAATAGCAATAAACAATAGCTAATACAATAGCTAATAACTCTCTTTCACTAGTAGTATAATTAATTTAAGCTTCATTTAAAGTCTTACTAGCATAATATATAACTTTAAAAACTTTATCGCCTTTTTCATATTACAACCCCAATAGCATAATCACTAGCATCGCACATTATTTCAAATGGTTTCTCCCAGTCAGGTGGTACTATTATAGGTGCAGTGAATAATTTTTTCTTTAATAATTCAAATGCTTTTATGCATTCTTCATTAGCGGCTTAGAGACTTAGTTATGTTTGAAAAATTTTTTATGTAGTGCCTGTAAAAACCAGCATGTCCTAGAAAACTTCTCACCTCTTTAACACTGGTAAGCAGTGATAATTTTTCTATAACTTGGATTTTTACAGGATCTACCTCCATGACTTTTTTAGAAATTTTATGCCCGAGTACAATACCTTCTACAACCATAAATTGACATTTTTCTCAATTTAATACTAAATTGACCTTTTCACATACTTCCAAAACTTTTTCTAAATTATTAAGACATAATTCAAATGAAGTCCCAAATATAGAAAAATCATCCATAAACACTTACATTCCATGTTCTATAAAATTACTAAAAATTGACATTATACATCTTTAAAATGTTGCAGGTGTATTGCATAGTCCAAAAGGCATTCTATGAAAAGCAAATGTTCCATATGAGCTTGTAAATGTTGTTTTCTCTGATCCTCTGGAGCAATTAGAATTTGGTGATAACCGGTATATCCATCTAAAAATCAATAATACTTATTCCCTGCCAATCTATCCAACACTTGGTCTAGAAAGGGTAAAGGAAAGTGATCTTTTCTGGTGGCCATATTTAATTTTTCATAGTCAATGCAAATTCGCCAATCAGTTACTTGTCTTATTGGTATTGATTCATTTTTCTCATTTTTTTCAACAATCATTTCAACAATCACTCCTACACAGTGGATTGGGCTTACCCAAGAACTATTTGAAATAAGATATATAATTCCAGCATCTAACCATTTTAAAATCTCTTTTTTCACAACTTCTTTCATTATTGGGTTTAATCTTCTCTGAGGATAAGCTTTAGGTTCATATTGTTCATCTCATACAAATTGAAGGACTAATTTCTTTAATATCTGTTAAAGTCCATCCAAAAGCCTTTTTATACTTGTTCAACATTTCTATCAACTTTTGTTCTTGAATTTTAGCTAACTCAGATGATATAATAACAGGAAATGTAGATGATTCTCCTAAAAATATACACTTTAAATGGGTAGGTAATATCTTTAATTCAATTTCATGTGGTTTAAGACTTAAAGGAATAAAATTTTTATTATTATTTTCCAACAAGTCTAACGTTTCAAATTTGCCCTGAATATAATCTAAATCTTCTCCTTTTATTTCATCTTCATCTTAAAAATTTCTCCTTACTTTAATTTATCTTCACACTCATTCTTAAATTGTTCATTACTCAGATAATCAGCTACTTCCATCTAAAAACATTCATTATCTTTTTCTATTGCAGGATATTTCATAGCATTTGTTATATTAAATTTTATATCTTGATCATTAACTCTCATTATTAATTCTCCTTTTTGTAGATCTATTACAACTCTTCCTGTTGCAAGAAATGGTCCCTAAAAAACCAAAGGAATCTCTTTATCTTCCTCCATATCCAATAC
>NW_018224104.1:35966-36527 GCF_001263595.1 Phalaenopsis equestris
CTTATCCACTTTTACTAGTACATCCTCTATAACTCCCATAACTCATTTTGGATAAGTTTTTGATCGGTCAGCTAACCGAAGAGTTACTGTTTTAGGGGAAATTTCTCCTAAATCTAAAAGTTTAAAAATTGATAAGGGCATAAGTTTGATACCTGCTCCTGAATCACATGAAGATTTTCCATAAAACTTTTCACCAATTGCAAAAGGTATATTAAAACTACCAGGATATTTTAATTTTTCAGGAAGTTTTTTTTTAATAATAGCACTACACTCTTCACTGAGTGCAACAGTCACATGATCTGTAAACTTCCTTTTCATATTTAGTACATCCTTCATAAATTTTGCATAACTTGTCATTTCTTCCAAAGCTTCAACAAAACGAATATTTATTATTATCTTCTTAAGGATTTCCAAAAATTTTGTAAATTGTTTATCTTTATTCTTCTGCTTCAGTTTTTAAGGAAGCGGAGGTAATGGTTTTTTTAAAGGAACCTGTGTTTGTTCCTTTTCCTGTTGATCATTTTCCATTTCTTCCTTCTCTTCATTTACTTCACTTTTCTT
>NW_018224104.1:36710-37590 GCF_001263595.1 Phalaenopsis equestris
GTATTTGATTTATTCTGTATTTGATTTCCCATATTGAACATCACTCTTCCATCATCAACTTCTTTTCCTTAATTTGTGGGTTAGTATTAGATTTAAATCTTGGAGGATAATAATGTTGAGAATTAGGATTTCCTTGATTGTTCAGATTTACAGATGGATTCACCAAATTATTATAATTATTTTAACTAAAATTTTAACTAAAATTAGGGTGTTAACTAAAATTAGGGTGATTTTTCCATCAAGGGTTAAAATAGTTAGAATAGGGATTGTTATCTTGATTATTTATAGTGTTTAAGGTTTCATGAGTTGGTTGAGTATCAATAATCCGTCCTAGTAAATTTTCCTCTAATACTTGAGGTATTTGAGAATAGTTCAATCCTATTTGATCCTATTTGATCAATATAGTATCAATTTGAGATGCCAAAATAGACATTGCATATTTGAGATGCTAAAATAGACATTGCATCAGAATCATGAAAAATACTGGCTACTCTCTTATTTATCCTTCAGAGGGCCATTGAAAATTATTAGTAGCCATTTCTTCAATTAAAGAATACGCTTCATCAAATGGTTTTGATATTAATGATCCGCCCGCAATAGCATCTATAATAGATCTTAATGATCCTACTAATTCATCGTAAAAGGTTTGAATTATTAACCAATCTGACAAAGCATGGTGCATACATTTTCTAAGAAGATCCTTAAATTTTTCTCTGGCTTCATATATCGATTCCCCTTCAAACTGACAAAAAGATGTAATATCATTTCTAAGCTTAGCGGTTTTCGAGGGTGGAAAATATTTAGCCAAGAATTTTTGTGATAGTTCTCCCCAAGTTCTAATAGATCCAGGTGCTAATGAATTTAACCAAGCCTTAGCTTT
>NW_018224104.1:37819-46412 GCF_001263595.1 Phalaenopsis equestris
TAAATGAAGTTCATCTGTTGTAGAATAGGGGAAGAAAAGGGTGGCGGACGCAAAAAAAAAAAAAAAATGAAGAATTCTCATTTATTGGATTTTCTAATCATAAACACCAAAAACATGGAAGACAGCCCTTACTGAATCACACACTCACACCTTCTGGCATATTTGTGCTCCAATTATATTTTAATTCTGAATCTTAAGATACTAAACCTTCAAATCTAATATTTCGCATAAACAAATAAAGTAAGCAAAGTAAAATTCTTTTTTTTGATTTTTTTTTATTTTTTTTATATATATTTTTTGTGTTTTTGTATATTTGTATATACATATTATTTAAATTTCCTAATTTATCAAAACTATTTAATTTAATTAAATTTAATCATTACCTTACCCAGCAACGACGCTAAAAACTTGATTCCGATTTTTATTTGTAAGGATTTATGATGTTGACACCACTAGAGCACCAAAAACTTGATCCTTATATGAAAAGTAAGTTGTGTAAAATATATATAATTATAGGCAATTAATAATGAGATTCTACGCAAGTATATGTATCATTATCAAACAATAATGAACTTTCTATTTATGCCCCAAATATCAATCCCTCGATGAAGGTGTAAGTTAGCAATGATAAATTTCAACAGGAAATTTACAGAAAATCAAACGAAATCACTATAACTAATTTTGAATGTTGAGATATTAACCAAACTAAATTACTTAACTATTAACAAAACGAAAATGCAAATTTTGAATAATAACTACCAATCTACTAACTATGTTTATGTAATGAAGATTTCTTATGTGAAAAAACATCCTTCCCACTACAATGAAATTCTGATGAAATGAGATGAGATAAAAGTTTATAATATGTATTGTGCCAAATAGGAGCAATTTTAATTTTCTACATGATACAGTGCATAGAAAATCATTGGTTAATCTTCGGTTTAGTCTCTAAATCCGTGGCTAGGCTAGGAGGATGCTGGCTCCCACTCCAGAGCTCCCACTTCCCTTCACCTGAAGGCTAACTCATGCTTTAGTTTTTAAACACTAAGATCAAATTAGTGATTTTAGTCTGTCACCCTAATGATTCTCCAATTCCACCCAATAATGTATATTTTCCTATTTGTTTGCACTTAATTCCATAAACTAAATACTATTGAACGAATTTCTCCTTCATGATCACTTTGTTATAGAACTCATACGACCCTGACTCTGTTGTAGAACTCATACTTCATTTCCCGGATCATATGTTTCACAACATATTTTAACAAATCAATTGGCCAGATTGAAAATTAAATTAAGTTCAGAGTTGAAAAATCATACAATTTATTTTATATTTTAATTATGGTACATTTATTTTATCTCTTCATTTCACCATATCTCAGATTAGGGGGAAATATAGAGGAAACTACTCAGACTTCATGAGAAATATATAACAAAACACAAATTTCATATATAAAAGAAAGTTCATACAACACTAAATAAACAAACAAACTTATTTGGAACTCCTTCTCAAAGCAAATCCTTTGTAGCCTTTCCTTAGAAATGCAGGAAGAACAACTCTCTCACTTTTCTCCTTCTCCAAAACTCTTACAGAAAGTTTCACACTAAATCTCACCACAAAAACTCTAAACTATGAAAGCAAAATTACCAATTGACTCCAATATGGTGCTGGAATGAAGATGGATTATGAAAATGTGGCGTGGTGGAACGTTGTAGAGTGAAAAATGAACTTAGAGGAGCCCATTTTCTGATGAAATTCAACCCCAAATAAAGCCCATGGTCGGTTCTCCAAGAGATGCCTCTAAAAACTCTTCATGCCTCCAAAAACTCTTCCAAGAGATGCCTCCAAAAACTCTTCAAAAATTGTCCAAATATATCGAACCTTCTAAAAACGGGGTCTGAATTGCCTTTGGCACCGTCGGTGCTAGTCTGGCGTCATCGGCGCTGAGTAAAAATTCTTCAGCTTTCTGATGTTTTGCGCCATCGATGCTGACCTTGGCACTACCGGCGCTGAGTATTTCCTTAAAAACTTCATTTTGACTCCAAATTTCTTCCTTTTTGTTTCTTTTTTGCTTTAAGCCCAAAAAACCAACAAATTGCAAAAAAAAACATCAAAATATCTTCCATTAAAGTGCAATATCACCAAAAATAAGTATAAAATATGGGTCTAAAAATGCATATATTTTTGGTGTATCAGTCATTATCAAGTAATATAGGACTTTCTGATTAAGCACTGAATATCGAACCCACAGATAAACTGGCAATATGCACTTTATAAAACTAGAAAGTTTAGATAACAAAAATCTACTTAGCAAAATATTCTTTCTTAAACTTAAGGTGTTATAATATGAATGAAATTTTGATTATTTTTGTAATTTTTCATTTATGAAAATAAAGTAACTAATTAAATTAACTAAATATTTGCAAGATGATGAAAATATAAGTAAAATAACTTTTTCTTATCATGAATCAGTAATAAGTATAGAAATTCTGTTGTAGAAGTAAGCTAAATGTCTTGTGCCAAATTGGAGCAATAATATCTTTTACCCTTACTAAAGTTGCTATAAAAAAAATTGGCTAATCTATAGTTTAAATAGTCTTGAAGACCGGTTTCATCTCGGTGACACACTGTCCTTCAATATGATTTCTAGGGCTCTCCTTTAAGAGGCACCAATTAACTCCCCCATTGGTATCATGATCATTGACAGTATCTGCCAGACTCTCTTTGTTGAGTTTTGTGTATTTGTAACTTCCCCTACCCTCCTTCTGTTTGACGACTCCCCCTTTTTAGAACTGATCCTCATTACTGACTTCAATAATTTGCCTCTCTATGACTGACCATGTTCATTAAGTGACCCTCGTAAGATACATTGACCTGTCCAAAATCTAAGTCAAAATTTATGACGCCTCCTTTTGCCACTTTCTCCTTGTCCAATGCGAGACTTAAGCCATCTTTGAAAGCGAAGATCAACTTCTGACCCGACATGTGCTTGCATGAGACAGGAGAAACATCAGTGCATTTAAATTCAAATAAAACAAGAACAATGAAAGTTCATCATTTTTGTGAATTTTTAATGTTCTATATATGAATTTTATTTTATTTAATTTCTTTTAGTTTTAATAAAATTTAAGCTCTGCATGTTTTTTATTACATAAAAATTTCACTTTGTTTCATTAAAAATATTATCATCATAAACTTTCTTTAGGACCCAGTCATAGGCACTAGTCATATGGTTACATCAGAATAAGTGTCATTTTGAAAATTTTCATTTTGAAGCATCATGTTGCATATTGCTTTTTTCGGTATAGTCTATTATTCAACAACATAGGCCTTTTGCCTTGTGAATCTACTAACCGGTATGATCCGCTGAAGTAAACCATTTCTACCATGAACAGTCCCTCCCAAATTGGTTCAAAATTTTCACCTATCTTGTAGTGTGCAAGAGTAGGCCTTCTGAGAACAAATACGAGGTCACCAACTTTGAATGTCCTTAGGCGAACCAACTTGTCGTGAGCCTAGATCATCCTTGCCTGATAAAGCTCCAAATTTTGCTGCGCTATTAATTGTTTCCTTTCAAGACCCTCCAATTTATCAAGTCAAATTTTGACATTGTCTTCTACTATATTTTGGTTGGCAACGCGGTTATGAGGGATGGTAGTTGCACCTCTAACGGAAGCACTGCATCAGACTTGTACACGAACGTATATGGCTAGACTGCATCAGAGTCTTGACCGTTGTCCTGTATGCCCATAAAGCTTCCAACAATTTCTCATGCCATCCTATTTTTTCATCATCCAATATTTTCCTTAAAATTTGCACGAGCATCTTGTTGAAGGCTTTTGCCAAGCCGTTCGCTTTGCGGTAGAAAAACGTGGAATACCTCCAATCTATCTCATGTCATCGGACAAAACTATTGATCTTCATAATCTTGAAGGAGACCCTTTATCTGAAATGATTTTTTGAAGAACACCGAAATGGTAGACAATTTGATTACTAAAGAGCTATAGATTGTGTTGCACTATAACTTCTCATAACGGTACTGCTTCTGCCCACTTAGAGAAGTAATTGGAAGTTGCAAGAATAGATTTGTGTCCCTACAAAGATGGAGGGTCTATAGGGCCTACTATATCCATACCCTAACACTCGAGTGGCGACAAAAAGATCATGGGATGCAGCACATTTGGAGGTTAGTGTAGGACCATTCCATGCACTTGACACAGGTGACAAATCTTAGTTATTTCCATACAATCAGTCATCATTGCTAGCCAATAGTACCATAGTCTTTTATGTTTCTTTGGTCCTGATTGATGAGAACCACACAACCATGCATGTATTTCTTTAACCACATCTTGTGCTTCTGCTCTGCTAACACACCTTAACCACATCTGGTTAAATGATCTTCTATATAGAACGTTGTTGACCAACGCATATGACATTGCCCATTTCATAATCTGATGCACCATTGACTTTTCTTCTAGAAAAATTTCAGTTTGTAAATACTCAAAAAATGACTTGTGTAAATCCTCTGTATCTTCAATCACTATTGTTTCTATCTCCTCCGAACCCAGTTTATGTAAATTTTTGAGGTCGATCTATGACAGAACATGACGTCCTCGTATCGTAGCATCTATGGAATCTTTTTGTGAACATGCAAATTTTTAAGCAAGCTTAGCTAAAGCATCTGTGTGGATATTGTCCCCTTGAGGGATCTTGTACAGTGTCACATTGGGAATTTTTTATACTAATTTCACTGTATACTGGTGATACTCTGCTAGTCATGGTTTTAAAATCTTATACTACCCGACCACTTGCTAAATGACCAGCTACGAGTCACCATAGCTGGAAATGTTTGTTATTTCCATTAATATTGCCAATTCTAAACAAGTTATCAAAGCCTCATATTTTGTTTCATTGTTGGTACAAAACTCTATCACGTGGTAAGAGAAACTCAACATCCTGATCCGACATGACAAAAATCAAACCAATCCTTGCTTTATCGAGTATAATTTTTCATGATCCTTTATCTTTCCTGGCTGATGAAGCTCCATAAAAGTACATTTCCCAACATCTGGTACATGACAGTTCCACATGTAGTATTTGTTCACCTGGCAGTTCATCATTGAAAGGGGACCCAACTGGTAATGGGTGCATTGCGAGAAAGTCTATTAAAATCTGCCCTTTGAAAGAGCGAAGAGGCACAAAGTTTATATCAAAGTGCAAAAGATCATCTACCACCTTGCTAACCTACAAGAAATAATTAGGTGAGTCATAAAATATTGCAATCGATTAAACTTTGAAATCAAGTTGACCTTATGAGAAAGCATATAATGTCTAATGATGTGCCTTAAAATTACCTATTTTATATGCACATTTTATACCTATTTTTAGGATATTATGCTTTAATGAAAGGTATTTATTATTTTTTTGGTTGTGGGTGCAAGAAAAGATACATCAAAAAGGAGCAAAATTGGCCAAATCAAGATAATTGCCAAAAACAACAGAACTGGTGCCTAGGTGCTAGAAGAAATTTGAAGCTAGCACTTAGGCGCGACAGTTTGGAACCTAGATGCCATAAATGATTACAATTATATTCATTCAATATGTACCAATATTGAAAAGATAGAGTGGGTGGCTACCTTAGTATGTTTTTATGAGTATTTGTTATTTCTGGAGTATTGTAAGTCTTGTAAGAGTCTTATGGAGTCAAAGAAGTCAGGGAACTTTAGAGGTGTGCTTGGGGGAACATTTAAGATAAGTATTTGTATCTTTCCTTTTGTATGTTGGATTTGAGTTTTATAATATGTTTTGTTTTGATATCCACATGAATTTTGAGTAATTTTCCACTTTATCCTTGTAATAAGAAGTCTTTATGTGGTGGATTTGAATTGCTTAGAACTTATTTTATTCAAAAAAATTGTGATGGTATTTTCACCGGTTCTTCATTTACTTTGCAAACTGGCCATTTGATTTGTTAAAACCTGTTGAGAAAGTAATAGTCCCAAGAGGGCTAAGGTTTCTCTAACTAATGAGTACCACATTTCACTTTAGAAAGAGCCATGGCGATCACCCAAGGAGGAGTGCAATTAGATAGGGAGATAAGATTTGTTGAGCATAGAATTGATGTTTCTAGGGTGACAAACTAGATTCTTTTATCAATTTGGACTAGAGTTGGAACTAAGGGTCACTGGTAGGTCCTATAGAGAGGGGACAGTGGGTAATCTAGAGGTGAGAGGCTAGAAACTACCAACACTACTCTACATGCCAATACTAACTTTAGATTAGCCAATGTTCTTTATGCTCGGAAGAGGAAAAAAATATGTTTGCTCCTATTTGTCACAATAAATTAGTTAAACTTCTAAAAATATGCAATCCTACATTGATTATGAATTATTTGCAAGGAGAAAGTCTCTTTACATATATTGAATTTTCTAATTTTTATTTTTTAATCCCTGCATTTACTTTTACATGGTGACATTCTTGTAGAAGTTTTATATGCGGTTCTATGTGCCCATAATGCACTATCTAGCCTAGCAGACCAATCTTTCATGTTAGGATTAACCATTTCTTTCAATGTTCTTTTAATATCAAGATTAGATACTTTTCCTAGACCACTAGTCTTAGAGTGATAAGCTGTGACAATTCTATGCCTAGTTTCAAACTTTTTGGTTAATGTTCAAATTATTTTATTTTTAAAAAGCTTGATCTTTAGGAGCTATGGGTATTTGGTGGTAACTAGAATATCCTTCCAAAAAGCAGCAATAATGATGCCCAACTATTCTATCCAACGTTTGATCCAGAAAAGGTAGAGGAAAATGATCTTTCCTTGTGGCGAGGTTTAATTTTCTATAATCAGTATAGATTCACCACCTAGTGACTTGCTTGTATGAAATAGTTCATTCCTTTCATTAATAATTACAGTCACTCCCTAATTCTTAGGAACACAATGAATATGACTCACCCAAGCACTGTCGAAACTATATAAATAATGTCAGCATCCAACCACTTTAAAATTTCTTTCTTAACAACTTCTTCCATTATAGGGTTCAATTACCTTTGAGGATTTGCCTTAGGCTTATGATTATCTTCCATTAAAATTTTATGCGTACAAATTGAAGGACTAATTTCCTTAATATCAGTTAACGACCATCCAAAGGCTTTCTTATGATTTTTCAATGTCTCTAATAATTTTTTTTTCTATTCTTCAGTCAAGTACAAGGATATTATAATTGGTAATGTAGATAACAACAAAAACAACATCAATAATAAAGTTTTAATCTCACTACGCGGGGTCGGCTACATGAATCCTTTTTTTCTCCATTGCATCCTACTTAGTGTCATATTTTCATTTAGTTTTAGTAAATTAAGATCATTTTTAATACAATAAGCCCAATTCTTCCTAGGTCTACCTCTGTCTTTCTTAATACAAGTCGAATCTAAAACATCTACTCTCCTAATCAGATCATCATATGGTCGACGTTTAATTAATGTGACCAAACAAACCATCTAAGACTTTCTCTAATTTTGTCGGTCACAGGAGATACACCAACCCTATCACTGATATATTCATTTCACATTTTTTCTTTAAGTGTAAAGCCACTCATCTACCTAATCATTCTCATCTCGACAACACTTAACTTATTATTATGCTTCTCTTTTAAAGGCCAACATTCAACACCATAGAGCATTGGAGGTCTCACCACCGTCTTATAAAATTTTCCTTTCAGTCTAAGCGGTACTTTTCTATCACACAAAAGGACCGAAGCATTCCTCCACTTCAACCAACCAACATGAATTCTACTATTAACATCCCCATCTATATCACCATCACTTTGAACAACGGACCCAAGATATCTAAATCGTTCACACCTTTTAATAATTTGATCACCCAAAGTCACATTTCTGTCAGAGCTATTACTTCTAAAATTACATTATATGTATTCAGTTTTAGTTCTACTTAAATTAAGGCCTTTAGACACCAATGTAGACCTCCATAAATCAAGTTTTTTCTGGGTTTCTTATCTCATTTTTTCCACGAGAAGGATATCATCAGCAAAAAGCCTACACGAAGGTTCATCCTCCTATAGATGTCCAGTAAGACCATCCACAGTAAGACCATCCATAGTCCAGCAAGACCATCCATAAATGAAGCAAAAAGATATGGCCTTAGGCAGATCCCTGATGTAATCCAACAGAAATAGGAAAATATTTGGTCAATCCTCCTTCAGTTTGAACACAAGTAACAACTCTAGTATACATATCTTTAATGACTTGAATATAAGTCATATCAGCACCTTTCTTCTTAAAAACTCTCCAAAGGATATCTCTTGCAACCTTATCGTAAGCTTTTTCTAAATCAATTAAAATCAAATGTAGATTCTCCTTATTATCTCTGAATTTTTCCATCAAACCTCTCAATAAATGTATAGCTTCCATGGTAGACTTGCCCGGCATAAATCCAAATTGATTATGAGTTTATCCTATGTTCAATTACCCTTTCCCATAACTTTAAAGTATGACACATCAACTTAATTCCTCTATAATTTGCACACTCTTGTGCATCCCCTTTATTCTTAAAAATAGGGACCAAAATAC
>NW_018224104.1:46446-49529 GCF_001263595.1 Phalaenopsis equestris
TTTTTAGTTTTTAAAATAATATTAAAGAGTTTAGTAAGCCAAGAAACTCCCAAATCTCCCAAATATTTCCACACTTCAATTGGGATATCATCAGGTCCTACAGACTTTTCACCCTTCCTCCTCAACTTCTCCTCCTCAACTTCTTTTTTACTAATGCGACGATAAAAATGAAACATTTTAATATTATTCATGATATTAAGATCACTAAGGTCAACTGTATTTTCAGAAAATTCATTAAAAAAGTTTATCAAAGTAACTCACCGACCTATGTTGAATAACTTTTTCTAAGAAAACTACTTTTTGATTTTCATCTTTAATACACTTTACTTAAGTTAAATCTTTACTTTTCTTTCCTCTTTTTTTTGGCTAGTTTATACATACATTTTTCACCCTTCTTAGTATATAATCTATTATAAAGATCATTAAAAGAAGAATATTTAGTGTCACAGATTGTTCTTTTAGACTCCCTGCGGGCCGTTTGATATTTATCCCAATTCTCTAAGCTTTTACTTTTATAAAACTTTCTATAACATAACTTCTTATATTTTATCTTTTCTTGCACATTATTATTCCACCACCAACTATTTTTATTTATAAAAACTTTTTCTTTTGATTCTCCAAGAACATCTTTTGCTACTTGTTTAATAGTGTTTGTTACTTTATCCTACATAACATTTGCTTCTTCATGAATATCCCTGTTGACCTCACTTTTGGTTGAGGATTAGTTTTTCTGCTTTAGTAGCCTAAGGTCTAGCCATAGGACTTTCCTAT
Organism: Phalaenopsis equestris; assembly: GCF_001263595.1. Lineage (NCBI taxonomy): Eukaryota > Viridiplantae > Streptophyta > Magnoliopsida > Asparagales > Orchidaceae > Phalaenopsis > Phalaenopsis equestris. The sequence goes on from NW_018224104.1 coordinate 47,218, forward strand.
TAACTATTCTTAGAAAACTAGAAAAAGAATCCTCACCATTAGAAATTCTACCCTCTTCTCTACTCAACTTGAAGTTCGACATATTGATCTTAAATTCTAGCACTTAGTAGGTGGGGTCATTATGGGGGAACCCCAAGATGAGTCACCCTTAAGACTGCTGGACCTTATGTTGACCCTAGGTGTTGGTCTAGAGCTTAAGGTACATACTTGCACTCACAATCAATCATAATCCTAAACATAAACTTCTAGGCTTTGGTCCCTTGATACGTTCGGGAGACTCATGTAGGTGGTCCCCTAAACCCAGTAGTCCTAGGCTAGAGTTTAGCTAAGACCACTACATAGAGGACCCAAAATAGGGTTTCTATTGTTCCATGGCTTATTGATGGTGGTTGGCATTCCAACTCTACCAAGATACCCATCCTAGCCTACTGCTCCTAAACTCTCCCAAATTACCTAGATACCCTTGGGACCCCAAATTTGGCCAAAATTCCCAAATTTACCCAAAATACCCAAATCGGTTCAAAAATCATTTCAAACACCTTAAAAACACCCAAACTACCCAAAATCACCAAAATTTGCCAAATTACCAAAATACCCCTCCTTAGCCCAAAATTCCAAAAATTCCAAAAAAATCCCAAAGAATTCCCAAAACCTCCAAGATATTCCCAATTTCATTTTCCTCAACTACCACATGACACAATTTGGCCAAGTTGACCATCTTTGAGCAAAACCACCAAATTGCCTTTTAAAGACCCATTTTCCTCAAATTCAACTCAAATGTCATCTACCTCAAATGTCTATCAAATTGGTCTCCATTTCCCCCAATTTCAATTATAAACTCAAATTAACTCTTGATAGGACCAATATAAACCAAATCCAAGCATATTTGGTTCATCATGAGCCCATTTCTGATTTAGATAAAAGCCCCAATTTTGGCCACATGACCTAATCTCATCAAATTGAATGCCTTAACACAAAAATTGGCACCCAATTTATGTTGAAAAGTCTTCATGAGATCCCTATTGACCATTCACAACAATAAATTTGGAACCAACCCAAGGCTAGTCCAACCTAGACCCAAACCTAGCCCAATATGCCCAAATTGATCAAATTTCAAAATTCCTCCAAATTGACCATCCAATTGAACTCAAAACCACTTTCATCCTTCACCAAAGTTGTTCCTATCCAAAACCACTTTCATCCTTCACCAAAGTTGTTCCTTATGATCATATACACCAAATGTAACATTTATTTGGGGAAATTAACATGGCTAGCCTAGACCAAACCTAAATTTTGGTTATTTGCACTCACTTGGACCCATGCACTAAATGTGGCCTAACCACCCTAAAGCCATCAAATTAACTCCACCACAGCCATTAGTTGGACCCTAAGGCTGAGACAAAAACCATATAACCCAAGCTATATGAGCCATGAACCAAAGGTCCCTCAAATTAGGTGATTTGATTTCCATTTTTGCTTAGGCTTAAGATATCTTTGCCAAAACAATACCTCATTGCATTAAATTACTGTGACATATTCCCTTAGGTTCCTTCAGCTCCTAGCCTCCTCTCCCTACCATGGTTGGCCGGCCTAGTCACCAGAGAAGCCAAAACTGAGGGCCACCACCTCTTGAATTTCACCCTAATTAAACCTAGAGGCCACATCACTCAAACCAAATGATGGAGCTCCTCTGCCCTCCACCTAAGCACCACAATGCACCCAAACATTTGCCCTGAGAGCCACCCCATGGGCATATTTGTAAAAAGTCACCTCCATGGCCATGGGAGGTGTGCTAACAATTTCTTAGAGAAACTTCCCCAAATCAATCCCAAAGCCTCTTTAAGACCTCCTCAGTGCAATCCAACCACCACATTGCCCTGAATCCCCTTGCAGGAGCCTAATTTTGAGCTCAAATCTCTGCCTAAAACTAGGATAGAGCTCTCCACACTTCTACACTCCACAAAAGTCAAATTAAAATCAACCAAACCTTCACCACAGTGAGAGAAAGAAAAGCCCCATCAAATCCCCCTTCCACAGAGACTCTAACATAGCTCAAGACCAACACGTGAAATCCACCTTGGTCGAATTCCTACCTAGGCTTTGCACCACAACCAGAGGATTAATCCCTAGCCTCCTTGAACCCCAATAAACGTACCGAGCACCTCTGATCAAAGCTTCACTTCTCAGAGCCAAGGTATTGATTTCCTCTTCCTCCCGAGCCTATTTTGATTCTCCAGTTGAATAGGCTTGTTTTAATTGTATGATTACCGTATGGATATGTTCATCTCACTTAGACGAGTCCATAGGATCAA
>NW_018224104.1:49585-54472 GCF_001263595.1 Phalaenopsis equestris
CCGGGGGCATTGGCGGGGGGCCGCCCGATCGTCTGTATCGGATGGACGGAGGAGATTGAGTTGGACAACACTTCCTTACATGAACCACAGGCCGAGTCAGTGGCTACATGGATGGAGGCGTCCAACCAAAGCACGCCACGCGTGCATTCGGAGCTACCGAGGATACAGTCAGCGCTGCACATTTAAATAGAAAAATATGGATTTTCTTATTTAAATAAATAACCCTAACTTTAAAAATTAATAACTTGGTGTAAAGAAATCATAAAAATAAAATAAAAATACCCTCTTGCTCAGTGACTAGAGGAGAACAATGAGGAAACAATTTTAAGTCCATGTGATGCATATTTTATTTTTAATTAATTAAACACTGATTTGAATGTTTTTATTCTCCATGTATATAGGAATATCACCATGGCTTAAAATTTTAGCATGTTGTTGCCTCTGTCTTAGGGAATATCCTCTGATTTATCCAAAGTCAGAGGAGGTCCCTAGACAGAGATCCATATTTTTCAAGTTTATGTCTATTATTTGCATAAATTAATCATGATAATTAGCATTTTGCTTAGAAAATTCCAAAAAAATTTTTGGTGGTTCACCATAACCAGAGGACCCATTGGAAATTGGAAATAATTTCATGAGTTAAGTCATTAAGAATGCACTTTATCTTCACCAACCCTAAAACACAAAGAAAATTAATTTTGGGTAACATAAGTATCTAATTGACTTAATTTTTGGTCTCCACTAAAATATAAACTCCAGAGAACTCTTTAAAAAAATTTCAAAATATTTGGAGTTCATTTAATATGTGAAATTGATTTTTCAAGTTAATTAATATTTTTGGCACTAAAAATGATTTTTAATAATTAAAATATAACTACAAAATTTATAAAAATTTATTTTTTGAGTTCTCTATGATCAGGTTATTTTCTAAAAATAAAATGGTATTTAAAATAAAAAACTTGATTTTTAGTCTATTTTTAAATATTTAAATATTTAAAAATCCGTAAAATCACAAAAATAATAAAATTCATGAAAATACTCTAACTTGTTTTATAAGCACTTTAGAATAATTAAAATATTTTTCCTGATTTTCTAAATAAAGATATTGAATTTTAAAGTTTAAAATAATTTTTAAAGGCTAAAAAATGGATTTTCACTAAAATAATTGCAATAATTCAAAGAAAAATCATAAAAATGCAAAATTTGTTTCTCTGCGTCCTTTAACATTAGGGAGATTTAATAAAAATATAAAACTTAATTTTTAACATTTAAAATATTATATAATTAATAAACACCCTAGAACTTAAAATAATTCTTAAAATTCAAATATAACTCAATATGTCATGAAATTTGATCCCAATGATTCTTTGGTCTAAGCCTAAATATAGTAAAACTTATTCTCTAGTCTAAGCCTATCTCGAGTAAAAATTTTAAGGGATTAGGAGTTACCTTGGTCAAGTCAGAAATTTTCTTTGAAAAATCCTATTTTTGCATGAAAACAAATATATAAATTAAATTAAAAAATAAGTTTATAGATAAATTAAATTTTGAAAAATCACACTTTCTCCTCTAATGTCTCAATTGACTCATGAGTGAGGTAGAATAGAAATTCCAAAGTCATTTGGATTAAATTTGATGAATTATGAAGTGATAGAACCGTAAGGGCAAATGTGTAATTTTTGAAATTTAGCCTTAATTAGCATTTAGGCTAATTTCATAAGGGGAAATGGGGGGGTTAACTGGTAAAAACCAACCTCACTTGTCCAAATTAAAAAAGAATAAAATTGCAATTACATAAATTTGGGAGTCTAGCCCATTAAATGATCTTAGATTTAGGGGTATGATTTTGGGTGTTAATAACTCACTAATTTAATACCCCTATTTGATGAACAAAAAAAAACAAAAACATGAATCATCACCATCACTTATAATCGAGCCTCCTCCTCAAGTCTTGTGTTTATCCTTTGAGATAGATACAGGATTTGAGGTACAGTGCTCTTTCATTTTAAACTATGAAAATTATGGGGTCAAAATAATTGAAAATTAAAACGTCCTTCGGAAGCGGGCGACGGGATTTTGATTCCGGTGACCGGCAACTTCTTACAGGCAACTCCTCCAACCAAAAATAGCGTCGATATCTTCTGGCGACTCCGCTGGGGACAAGCTTTTCTCTCCTTACAAATCAAGAAATATTATCTTCACACATCGGTAATGTGTCTATGTCCCTCTTGGACCAAATTACCCTTCTTCTATTGGCATACTTGGCATACTTTACCCAATTCTGTCTTTAGAAAGTACGACTAACTCCTTGGACTTCAGGACTATCTGTTCAACCATCTTTGAACAGATGGGTTCATGAGGCCATTAAGGACTCTTTAAATTTTCAAGTGGGGTTAGACCCCCAATAGGTGTGCCGGTGGACTAGTTCCACCTGGGCATTATCTGCCACTAAATGGGTCCCGCACTGGGCACTGGGTCCTAGAATATTTCTCATCTCTCTTCAAAATTTGATTTGCTATTCCGCAAATTAAACTAAATCGTGTTGTGCTGCGCTCTCTTTGAAATTTTCTTATATTAATTAATTTTACACTTTTATAAACAAAGATGTTAAAAATACCCATAAAATAAGATCTGTCCAGTCTACAGATCAACCTCTACTTTTAGTGCTTGCACTAAGAATTACGAGGTTTTGGCCATATAGCTAACCCTGAAACTTTCTATTTTTAAAGCCTGCTGCAATGGCCTACCCATCACTGACCTTTTCCTGCAACCTTCCAACGAGCCATGAAGCCCGTAACCTCGCTCCTACCAGCAAATTTGGAGCTAGATTTAAAGATCTCGAGGTCATCCTCGGGAAAGCCCCGTTTGTAGTGATGAAGATTGCCGCTCCAGAAATACAAAAACCATCTGCAGAATTCAACCTAAATTGCCTTCAAGACTTCCCTGCCTGCAAGAAGGCCAAAACTACTATCGTCACAACACCCGCCAAACCTGTTATCCCTGCTACTACTAAGGGGAAAGAAGTGATGATTGTCGAAGATTCGACTAAAGTTGAGGGATTAACTGTCCCACCACCCGTGTCTGAAATCAGATCAAGCTCAAGGACTGTACCATTGACCCAAACCAAAAAAAGGAACCGTAACAGAAGGTTTCGGAGGGCCATCAAAGCCCAGGCTCCTAAGAAGACACCCGTTGAACGTTGAAAGACACCCGTTGAAGGGGAGCTTCATCAAGTTGAAGAAGTGTTACCGGAAATTTATCCACTCCTGCGAGGAAGTAGATTCCATCCCCTGACAGATACCAAGGGAAATGAGAGTATCCGAAGGATTGCTACCGCATTACCGTCACTTCATGGACATGGTGAGGAGAGAAAGAAGTTCACTCCTATCACCCGAGTTAGTGCAGTCTTCAAAAGGCTAGCTGCTAAAGAAGGATGTTTTGTTAGCGAGTTACTTAAAAGAGTGGGACATGCAATTTCCCCTCACATAAAGAAGGAAATTTTGAAGGACGTCAAGTCCGCCAGACAGTCTCACAAGACAACTGGAGTGCCACCTACTAGCATCCCCGTTTGGTTCCGTTTAAGGAAAAGAGTTGATACCGCAGTGATTACTACTGATTATACCGCTACCAGGACGATAGGCTGTCAACCGGTTAAGTCGAGACTGGGTCCAAAAATCTTACCCGTCACCCATTATGGAGATATTCCTACAATCTCAAAGGTAAAGACAAGACGATTACCTGGAACTGTAGCCGGTCTACACTACGGGGAGCATACTTTCCCTCGACATACCGATGTTTCTACTAAGACACTCCGTCTTGAGACGTCATCTTCAAAAAAGAAAAAGGTACGGGTATCTAAGGTCGCTGCACCGATACAGTCTGGTAAGCCCGCGGGACAAAAACATGGAATGAAGTCAGGGTATGAAATATCTAACATCGTTAGAACAATAGCCAGCGAGATGGAGGAACAAGAAGAGGAGGTTCATAAGGGTCCTCCAGATCTTAAAGCGATCAAGGAATTGATAATTAAAGAAAATTTTGAGAAGCTCAGGATCGAGATTTCTGAGTTGGCTTGAGAACACGGAGTTTTCGTCGATAGCAATGAGGAAAATTTTGATTACAATGATTACCTGGAGGAAGATTTCATGGAAGTACATGTAATTGAAACCAGAGCTACCACATCTGCGCGCGAGGCTCAACCTCTCGCCGAAGAGAATGCCATAGAAGAGCTGTGTAGGGCTATCATCCTAAGAGATGAACAAGTTGGTCTACTGGAGAAAAGAATAGAAGAAATGGCTGCAACCATGACCGCCATGGCCACTATTCAAGGGAAATCAAAAGCGCCGCAACTAGATTCTCCAAAGATCAATCAGTCGAAGATCACACACATCACAGATGAAAGAAGAGAGGTTGCTTCAGCAAACAGAGATGAGCAATATAGAAAGGATTCTCCATCAGATGCTATACCAGAAAAGGAATTCAAGAAAGTGGTTGAACAAGTGCGGGACGCCTTAACCCAATCTAAGGGTGGTGCATTAATTTTAAAGGGTAAACCTTACCTAGAGGAATTTAATGTCGTGCCTTTCCCCAAGGGTTTTGTGACCCTAAACCTCAAGATATTTGATGGGACTAGGAATCCCAGATAACATATAGCACATTTCTGAGTCAGCTGTGGAAACACAAGGAATAGTGAAGCTCTATTCTTCCAACAGTTCATCAGCAGCTTTTCATGAATTGCTTTCGACTGGTACACTGACTTGCCCAATGGGCCAGTTAAAACATTTTTCGAGTTGGAACAGCTGTTTGTGAAAAGATTCACCGGGGGAGGCAACATCATGTGTCTATTGGAGAGCTCATGATGGGAAAACAAAAACCCAGCAAGACTTT
>NW_018224104.1:54494-67117 GCF_001263595.1 Phalaenopsis equestris
GAAACCTTAGCATGAAATGTGAACCTCAGCTACAGGAACCTCATGCGATTGAAATTCTACTCAAGAGCATTCATGGACCAGTAGCTTTCATGCTCAAGGGACTCACCATCAAATCATTGGAGATTCTGCTCAATAAAGCCAGCAGTCTTCAAGAAGAAATCAAGCACATGGAGTCACACAAAAAGGCTAAGGTGATCAGAGCGTTTGAAAAGAAATCAGGAGTAGTAGCAACTATCAACAAAGAAAAGCAGCCAATGAAGATATATGCAGAAGATCCTTGCCAGTCTTCATCGCAGTATGCTCAGAAACAGAGTAGTCAATCCAATTAGCTACTGCCTCAAGAAAGATCACCTTGAACAGTGGATAAGAAAATGTCCTTATCAGAATGATGTAAAATAGTGTATTCTTTCAAAGATGAAGCTATACCTAAAATATTCAGAAGTCTGTTGAAGAAGCCAGAATTCAGACTACTAGACTCGAAGAAGTCCAAAGAGGTGGTTAGGAAAAATGAACCAAATTATTGCCCATACCACCGGTTGCTCGGACACACTATAGAGTGATGCTTTGTCCTTATGGACTGACTCGAGAGGAACCTTAAAGAAGGGAACATAACACATAACAATCTCAACAGAATATTTAAGAGAACCTGAAAAAATTTCAATAAATATGATTTCGGCTGAGCCAATCTCCCCAATTGATCCATATATTGGAACAGATGGATGGAGTACAACTTGAGACGAACTCAAAAGGGTCCTCAATCAAATACAAGTTTCGTCAAAAAAATCTTCTACATATACCAGAGAAGAAGGATGGAATGAGGTCTAGAGAAGATCATCTAAGAAAATACTGAACAAGATCCAGTCTGCATCAAGACAAGCCTCCATTCAGAGTTCGCAGCATACCAAACCCGAGATGAAGGTTTTGTTAGGAGATCTGTCATCATCAAGGACAAAGAAGAAGACAGTGTCACTACAAAGATTGATAGCACAGGGGGTAGGATAGGGGCCGCCTCTACCAGATTAGTTGTCTCGGTTTTGGGGAAGAAAATCCTCGAACCCTTGACTTTGTATGATTATCTTTTTATGTGTCCGGGGTCCTATGAATATAATGATTGTGATTTCGGCTACATTTTAACTGTTTCTAATGATAACATAACCAATTACAACCCATCTAACTTCGATCTTGATTCCCAAAATGATCCTCAAATCGTACTCAAGTCTGATGAACTCGTTGTCAAGTCCAAAGAAGGCATCAATGACACCGCTTACGACAGCACCAGGAGCGAGGAGCCAATTCTCAAGCACCACGGTACACCACTTACCATCAACCTAGATCTTTCTGACAAAGAGGAGACACCGAAAGATTCAACAATGGTAGCTCAAGAAGAAGAAATCTCGGAAGTTAACTTAAGGAGCAGAAAAGTGTTACCACTAAGGACAACTCCAACAGATAAAAGAAAAGCAGATAATGACCTGAGAAGAGATACCTCCACCAGTGGAAGAACTACATAATCAAGATAAAATCGGAACATCATACAAAGTAGACTACAACATGTTAGCTCATCTTAGGAAATTGCCGGCCCAATTAAGCATCTACGACGCTATGATCCTGTCAAAGGAGATGATAGAGTCTCTAGTTACAGCTTTGCTTGACCCAGAAATTTGCTTTGCTCAGTTGGCCAGCACATCCTCAGATGAAGTTTGTTCATTGAAAGAATAGCCTGCGGTAATCTTCACAGATGAATACTTGCTACTCGGTACCGCCAACCACAATCGTCCACTTTCCATCAACATCGACAGATTTGTGTTGTCCAGGGTTTTAATAGATCCTGGAAAATCTCGTAACTTGATGAGCCTACGAACATTGGCTTATTTGGATATTGAAGCTCAAGAGCTTATGACCGATAAAATGATGTTAAGAGGATTCAACCAAAAGGGAGAAAGAGCCCTTGGATAAATTACATTACTTATGAAGGTTGGAGAACTCGTGACAACCGTTAAATTTCATATCATCGACACCGAGAGCTCTTTTAATGCCATAATGGGTCGACCATGGATTCATGAGCACAATATTGTTCCATCATCCTTACATCAATGCATCAAATACTGCAAAGATGGTCAAGAAAATTGCATCAAATGAGACTTATAACCATTTTCAGTGCATGAAGTTGGTATCCATGAAGATGCTGCCTACTACGCGCCTCCAAAGAAAACTGTCTTTTCTCACAAAATTGTCATAAAATGAAAATGAAGATTCAAAAAAATCACAAAGAGGAAGCCATTCCACTCCGCTTCAACGATCTTCCACCACTCCCTTACAATGAGTTGGTGGAGGTTCTTTTAGTTCGCGCACTCGAGGTCAAGGCCGGGGACGTGGACGAGGAAGAATTGACTTAATCGTTGAAAGGAATAGGCCAACTATCAACATTGGTAATGAAGACGGTTCTAAAGATGAAATAATGATGAAAAAATAGAAGAAATTTTAGTATGAGATATCGTTAGAAGATACAGAGAACAATGAATATGAAACAATGTATGATCGGATAAACCACTATGTGAATGTTATGACCCTTACTCTGATTCTCCCTCAAAAGGTCTAGAGTTGAGTTTAGAGGTCAAGTTTAGAGGTCAAGGAAGTCCGTAGTGTTGGTTCAAAGCCGATCAAATTTTAACGTGCTTCTACCTCTATTGAGTTTCAAAAACATGTAAATTTGGATGATGATCCTATGCATTAATGGAATTGCCTTTTGATTACTTTTCGCCTTGTGTCCAAAAGTTAATTCAATAGGGAAATTTACCAAAAAAATAACAAAAGATAAATTTCAACTTTTTAAAAAATTATGGAATGTTAAGACTCAAACTCCCAACTCAAAAGAGGGTCTCGGATTTGGTACAGTTGGAACAGTCGATGATTCTGAATTTTACATGGTTGTTACTAGTGAGTCAGAAGAGGATTGTCTGGATGTAGAGGATGACTCTACCGATCAGCTAATACAGGATGCTCCACCAGAATTTGAGGAGGAAATAAAGTCAACTGTCGATGAGTTTAAAGAGATTAACCTTTGGACTGAAGAGCAACCCCGACCAACATTTATAAGTTCTCTACTCAATGATGATGAATCTTCAGAATTGATCAAAATTTTAACAGAATTCAAAGATTGATTTGCATGGAGCTACGATGAAATGGCAGGACTGTCAGCAGAGGTTGTAGTTCATAAAGTAAAATAAGCTCCCAGGAGAAAGCGCCTCGAAATAGAACAACAACTCATCGCTGAGGTAAAGAAATTAATAGACGCCAACTTTGTAAAAGAAGGACAATACCCCACATGGCTAGCTAACATTGTACTTGTTAAGAAGAAAAACGAACAGATCTGTGTTTTTGTTGACTTCAGAGATTTGAACAAGGCATGTCAAAAAGACAAGTTTCTACTACTAATATCAGAAATGATGATGGATATCGCTTCAACACACAAAATTTTCTCCTTGATGGACGGATCATCGGGATACAACCAAATCAAAATGGCTCCCAAGGATACAACACTTACAGCCTTCAGAACACCGATTGGAATTTTCTACTACACAGTGATGTCGTTCGGCCTAAAGAATGCCGGAGCAACATATCAGCGCGCAATGATGAAGATTTTTGATGACCTCATCCATAACCATGTAGAATGCTATGTGGATGATTTGATCATCATAAGTAAAAAAAAAATAGACCATTTGTACGATTTTAGGATTGTGTTCGAATGGTTACGACAATATGACTTTAAAATGAATCCCTTAAAGTGTGCCTTCGGCATTACTTTCGGGAAATTTCTAAGATTCATTGTCCGTCATCGGGGAATCGAGATCAACCCGGATAAAGTTAAAACTACCTTGGAAATGCCTCCTCCTAAAACCTTGAAACAACTATGTTCCTTCCAGGGAAAGTTAGCATATCTGAGATGCTTTATTTCTAATCTCTCAAGTTGGTGTCAGCCTTTCTCGGCATTAATTCAAAAGGACGCCAAATTCGTTTGGGAAGAGAAATGCCAATGGGCCTTTGAGAATGTTAAACAATATCTAGTGACACCTCTTGTTTAGCTCCTATTCCAGGGATATCGTTGATACTTTATACCGCGGCCTTAGACGACTCTCTTGGAGCCCTCTTAGCACAAGTCAATGATGATGGTAAAGAAAATGCCCTCTACTACTTGAGTCATCGCCTAATACTGACAGAGATAAGGTATCCACCAATTGAGAAGCATTGTCTGACGTTAATTTCATCGCTCAAAAGCTTAGAAATTACATGCTTTCTCATAACATTACCCTAATTTTGAAAGTTAATCCATTGCAATATCTGATGACTCGACCAACACTCTCCGAATGTTTAGCAAGATGATCAATGATCTTATTGCAATTTGATATAACTTTTGTTACCCTCCCTATTATCAAGGGACATATACTAGCAGACTTTCTTGCTGCATAGCCACTGCCAGCTGAGTCCTCTCTCAACGACAAGTTACCAGATGAGGAAATACTATAAATGGAATTCTCCGATTTGCAATGCTGGGAAATGTACTTTGATGGTGCTTCATCAGCCAGAAAAGACAAAGGATCAGGCACAGTTATACCAAGAAAAGAAGGGATCAGAAAAGAAAGTTATACCAAGAAAAGAAGGGATCAGTTTGATCTTTATCACGCCAAATAAGGGTATGTTGAGGTTCTCGTTCCACCTGACAGAGCCATGCACCAATAATGAAGTAGAATATGAAGCTTTAATCACCGGGTTGGAAGTGGAAATCTCAAATCTCAATGGATATAACAAATCAATGGATATAACAAACATTGCCATTTATGGTGACTCTCAACTCATCATCCAATAAGTCGCCGGAAAATACAAAATTTTAAAACCAAGATTAGCAGAGTACCATCAGTACACAGTGAAGCTGCTGGAGCAGATCCCTGATGTGTCTTTCTACCAGATTTCTAGGGGAGATAATGCCCATGTCGATGCTCTATCAAAATTCATTAAGGAAATGGCATGTCCCCTGGAGGATTCCATTGAAATCACAATATAAGGAAGATGGATCTTGTCTCAAATCGACCTCAAAACTTTACACAAGCTTGGAAAAAAAAAAGCAATAAATACGATTGCAAACATCAATGAAGATTGGCGCAAGCCATTAAAAGAATATTTGCATACTAGAAAGCTGCCATGACTTACGCCCTGGTGAGAAATGTTCTCTACAGAAGGTATCACAAGAAGGGCTATGTCTTTCGCCTTCGTGAGAAACATTCTCTACAGAAGATCATTCGACTAGATGTGGCTAAGGGATCTTGTGGCTACGGTATCTGAACAAAGCCAAAGCACAGAATATTGTCGAAGAAGTACATGCTGGACTGTGTGGCGCTCATTAGTCAGGTCTGAAAATGAAAATGAAGATCAAGAGAATCGGATAATATTGCTCAACAATGATGTCCAATTGCATGGATACAACCAAAAAATGTCACCAATGCCAAGTGCATGGGGTGGTCTTCGAAAAGCCTCCGAATGTGCTACACCCAACTGTTGCCTCGTGGCTATTTGAGTGTTGGGGCACAGACATAATAGGTCCAATAGACCCTCCATCTTCCAAAGGATATAGGTTTATACTTTCCACTACAGATTATTTCTCCAAATGGGCAGAGGCAATGCCGTTACGTAAGGTTATGATGCAGCACGTCCTTCAATTTTTTAAAAGGCAAATTGTCTACCGTTTTGGAGTACTGCAAAGAATAATTTTCAGTAATGGGACAACCTTCAAAAACACCAAAATCAATAATTTCATCAAAAGACACGAGATAAATTGGAGATACTCTACGATTTACTATCCCAGAGCAAATGGTCTGGCTGAAACCTTCAACAAAACACTAGTACAAATTTTGAAGAAAATACTGCATGAAAATAAAAGAGATTGGCACAACAAAATATTAGAAGCCTTGTGGGCCTACTGGAAGACTTTCAGGACTCCCACTCAGTGTACACCCTATATGCTTGTGTACGGGTCCGAGGTCGTGCAAAGCCTTGATATCGCTAGAAATCCAGACACCGTCTCTTAGAGTTGCAGTTACCAACCAACTCACAACAGGAGAAAGTACAAAACTCAGATTTGAAGAACTGGACATTCAACAACACTTGGAGCTTTACCAAGCAAAGATGGTACAAGCCCATGACAAATTGGTTCGCCCAAGGACATTCAAAGTTGGTGACCTCGTAGTTGTGCTCAAAAGACCAATTCTTGCATGCCACAAAATAGGTGAAAATTTTAAGCCGACTTGGGAGGGACCATTTGTCGTTGAAAAGGTCTACATAGGAGGAGCCTACCAGTTAGTGAACTTCCAGGGCGAAAGACCCATGTTACCAATAAATGGATGATACCTAAAAACCTATTATGCAACCCAATGTTGCTTGCCTTTGCTTGCTTTGAAGCTTTGAAACTTTGATAGTTTTGGGGTTTCTATGTGGCCAAATGTCTATGACCGGGTCCAAATTTTGTAATTAACCTCAATATAATGAAAATTTTGAGAAAAATTTTAAACTTCAAATTTTCTCATTTTACTTTTGAACTTAATATTCCACTAAATTAAACAAAATTCATACATAAAATAAATGATTCTCTTCACCAAAATAAACTAGAATTTACATTAATAAATACTTTATTTTGTTCTCGTTCATGCCAAGTTTCGGCCCACTGACATTTTTCCTATTGTCTGCAGAAAAATGTCGGGATAGAGACTGATCTTCACTTTCAAGGATGGCTGGTGCCTCGCATTGAATGAGGAAATGACACCACAAGGTGGCACCATAGACTTCAATATGGACTTTGACCAAGTCGATATGGACTACGAAGGTCCTCTCATGAATGTAGTTAGTTGCCAAGAAAAGGAGGGATTGCCTTCACTGCTGAGGGTGGCCGACAAAGACAATACATCACATAAAGGAAAGAACGTGATGATGGAGTAGGACCCGAGGGAGGGGCCCAGCCGTCTGCCATCCATGATAGCTACACTAGCCGGAGGCCTAGTAGCCGCCAACAATGAACGACTGCCAGACGCTTCGCTTCGTAAGACTTAGGACTTAGCACAGAAATGCCAGCCACAGAAAATAGAGGGCTTTCTAGGGGAAAAACGCAGATGCTAGAAGGAAGCAAACAACTTACTCAGCCCTATTCCTGAGGGGAATATCTATGATCCAGACATGAAAGAAACTTCTTCCAGCCTACCCGCCACAGATGAAAAACTCGAGTTCATCACAAAGCTAGAGACACCTTCACCTTAAAATACCTTATGCACGGGTTGCCCGACATAAGACAAAAGGGCATTTGTCGAATGCCCGGACTGTAATGCCCTACATCTACAGCGTTACAGTACATTGGATGAGTATACCTCCACCACCGACGGGTCGCAGACCATAAATTTTCTGATGGATGAGCCATACGTCCCATTGGGGACAGACGAGTATATACCATGGAGTTCAGGGTTGTATATCCCTTTAGATGCTGAATCACATGTTCCAGATGAGCGAGCGCCAGTTTGGGTTCCTGCCAATGTCCAAATAGAGGAATGCCTGTGACAGTTGCCGACTCCTAGCATGATGGAGTACTATAAAATAAGCAAGGTGATTAAAAGAGAATTTGAATTCTATGAGGAAGTCCAAGGAAGATTCATCAACATGCTGGAAGGCCTGGAGCTATATACCAGGAGCTTCTCCAAAAGTGATGAAAGAAGCATTCTTGACTGCATCTTTAACTTGAGGGATAGAAGCCGAGCAGGCCTTCTCATGGAAAGAACATACTCTGAGCCAAAGAAATGGATGAGAAGAAAATGAAGAATCACCATTCAGTGCGGTTGTTGTTATAATTTTACAAATGATAGACAAGAAAATCCGTCGGGGATCATCAAACATGACCAGGTAGATCTACTACCTCATATAATAAAGTGGATGATCAAGAGGATGGGCAGATGGAACATTCTGCCAGCTACCTGCATCCTAAATAGTTGCATCATCAACATATATGATGAGGGTGATTGCATCCCTCCCCATATAGACCACCATAATTTTGTGAGGCCCTTCTGCACTGTCTCATTCATGAGCAAAAGCAATATATTATTTGGAAGAGAAATTGACATTGTCGGCCCTGGTGAGTTCAGAGGAGTTGTAGAGATTCTGCTGCCAGTTGATTCAGTTTTGGTCCAGAAAGGAAACAGGGCAGATGTCGCTAAGCACTGCATTCCAGGGGTGCGACACCGTAGGGTGTCTGTAACCTTCCGTAGGATGGACGGCAGCAAAACACCATATGGATTTCAGTTAGACCCAGAACTAGAAGAGCTGCTACCGTACGAGCTATGAGAGGGTTGTACCTCTAAGTACATGCGAAGGGAACTCTTATCCTGGAGCATGACTTAGATGGTCTACTCGATCAGGAGCTTGTCATAACTGATAGAGATGATCAGAGGGTTCACTTTTTTTTACAGTGACATGATATGTGTCAAACATACTCAGCCTACAATGTACACTCCGCATGAGATGTTTTGGATGTACTTTGATATGGAGTATATATTATACCTTTTTGAGGCGTTAGCCTATGTTTGATCTATGACATCTTGATTGCAGCAGATTAATAAAAATTTCTCTCAGATATGTGCCTTTTTTTCAATTGCCTTTTTTTCGATGGATGGAAGCCACATACCATGCATTGGTTCAGAATTTCAATGAACAAAGAATGAAACAATGACGCTTTAACAAAAAAATAAAACTCCAATAAAAATAATCACAAATGAACAAACAACAAAAACAAATTTCTTTTGAAAATTAACCAAGTAAAATTAAAATTTTAAAGACATATATTGAAATATTAAATGTGATAAAAACAACAAAAAAAGAAAATGAAATTGTTGAGTGGATTCTCTCTATTTCGGAGTTTCTTACTCTTTGTGCGCGCAGCACAACCATCTTTATCTGTATTAACTCTCTTCACATCCCTGCGGAATTTTGCATTTTGTACAAAGCCCCACAAAACTCTACAAATCTTCTTCAACAAAATCAACATTTTCTTATAACACATTTCTGCAAATGTAACACAATAACCTTTTTTTTAGAATTGTCCCTATATTTCAATTCTCACATCTTCGAGTCAGTACCTAAATTCTGATTCACTATATTTGAGGTCGGTACCTATATTCTGACACTCTCTTCTGAGAATTGTCCCTATATTTCAATTCCCACATATTTGAATCAGTCCTATGTTTTTGATTCACCATATTCGAGGTCGGTACCTATGTTTCGACACTCTCTTCTGAGAATTGTCCTTATATTTTAATTCTCGCATATTCAAATCAGTCCTATGTTTTTGATTCACCATATTCGAGGTCGGTACCTAAATTCCGACGCTATCTTCTGAGAATTGTCCTTATATTTCAATTCTCACATATTCAAATCAGTCCTATGTTTTTGATTCACCATATTCAAGGTCGGTACCTAAATTCCGACACTCTCATCTGAGAATTGTCTGTATATTTTAATTCTCACATATTTGAATCAGTCGTATGCTTCTGTATCACTATATTTGAGGTCGGTACTTAAATTCCAACACTCTCTTCTGAGAATAGTTTTTATATTTCAATTCTCACATATTTGAATCAGTCCTATGTTTCTGATTCACCATATTCGAGGTTGGTACCTAACTTCAAACACCCTCTTCTGAGAATTGTCCCTATATTTCAATTCTCATATATTTGAATCAGTCATATGTTTCTGATTCACCATATTTGAGGTCGATGCCTAAATTCCGACACTCTCTTTTGAGAATTGTCCTTATATTTCAATTCTCACATATTCAAATCAGTCCTATGTTTCTAATTCACCATATTTGAGGTCGGTACCTAAATTCTGGTACTCTCTTCTGAGAATTGTCCCTATATTTTAATTCTCACATATTTGAATCAGTCTTATATTTCTGATTCACCATATTCAAGGTCGGTACCTAAATTCCAACGCTCTCTTCTGAGATATGTCTCTATATTTCAATTGTCACATCTTTGAATCCGTCCTATGTTTCTGATTCACCATATTCGAGGTCGATACCTAAATTTTGACTCTCTTCCTAAGGATTGATACCTAAACTCCAATTCTCATTTTTTGGATCAGTACCTAAATTCTGATTCTCACCTTTTGAGGTGGGTACGTAAATTCCGACTCTCCCTTTCTTCTTGGAATTGATACCTAAATTTCAATTCTCACCTTGGGGTCAGCACTTACATACTGATTCCCATCCTCTCCAATCCCAATGAGAGTCCCTACTTCTTATCTTAATCAATTATGCACCCGCTAATTTCCTCAGCAGAAACAAATCACACACACAAATCTACACATACTTTCGGGTCTGTTGACTTAGAATTTTGTATTGGTTTTTTTTGTTCTTGTCCATCAACGCCAATACGCGTTGTGTGCTTGCCCAACACACAACACCTATTGGGGGTCCATTTATTGACCTCCCTTTTGGTTACGGTTTAGTTTTTTCAGCCTAAGGTCTAGCCATAGGACTTTCCTATTGATTATTCTTAGAAAACTAGAAAAGGAACCCTAACCATTAGAAATTATACCATCTTCTCTACTCAATTTTGAAGTTTCATATATTGATCCCAACCTCTAGCACTTAGTAGGTGGGGTCATTATGGGGGAACACCAATATGAGTCATCCTTAGGACTACTGGACCTTAGGGTTGACCCTGGGTGTTGGTCTAGGGCATAAGGTACATACTTGTACTCACAATCACTCAAAATCCTAAACTTAAACTTCTAGGCTTTGGTCCCTTGATACTTTTGGGAGACTCATGTAGGTGGTCCCCTAAACCCACTAGACCTAGACTAGGGTTTAACTAAGACCACTACATACGGGACCTAAAATAGGGTTTCCATTGGTCCATGGCTTATTGATGGTAGTTGGCACTCCAACTCTACCAACATACCCAACCTAGCTTTTTTCCCCTAAACTCCCCCAAATTACCTAGATACCCTTGGGACCCCAAATTTGGCCAAAATTTTCAAATTTACCCAAAATACCCAAATTGGTTCAAAAATCATTTCAAACACCTTGAAAACACCGAAACTACCCAAAATCACCGAATTTGCCAAAGTACCAAAATGCCCCTCCTTACCCCAAAATTCCAAAAATTCCAAAAAATCCCAAAAATTCCCAAAACCTTCCAAATATTCCCAATTTCATTTTCCTTAACTACCACATGACCCAATTTGGCTAATTTAACCATCTTTGACAAAAACCCCCAAAATGACTTTTAAAGACCCATTTTTCGTCAAATCTACCTCAAATGTCCATCAAATTGATCCCAACTTACCCCAATTTTAATTCTAAACACAAATTCCCCATATATATGACTAATCTAGACAAAATCCAAGCCCAATTAGTCCATCATTTGAGCCCAATTTTGATTTAGATCAAAGCCCCAATTTTGGCCATATGACCTAATCTCATCAAATTGAATGCCTTAACCACAAAAATGACACCCAATTTATGTTGAAAACTCTTCATGAGATCTCTATTGACCATTAACAACAATCAATTTGGACCTGACCCAAGGCTAGCCCAACCTAGAACCAAACCTAGCCTAATATGCCCAAATTGATAAAATTTCAAAATTCTTCCAAATTGACCATCCAATTGAACTCAAAACCGCTTTCATCCTTCACCAAAGTTGTTCATTCATCCTTCACCAAAGTTGTCATCCAATTGAACTCAAAACCACATTCATCCTTCATATACACCAAATGAAACATTTATTTGAGGAAATTAACATGGCTAGCCTAGCCCAAACCCAAATTTTTTTGGTCATTTGCACCCACTTGGACCCATGCACTAAATGTAGCCTAACCACCCCAATACCATCAAATTAACCCCACCACAGCCATTAGTTGGACCCTAATACTGAGCCAAAAACCATCTAACCCAAGCTAGACCATCTAACCCAAGCTAGAAAAACCATCTAACCCAAGCTAGATGAGCAATGTACTAAGGATCCCTCAAATTAAGGGATTTGATTTCCATTTTAAGATATCTTTGCCAAAACATTTGCCAAAACAATACCTCATTGCATTAAATTGTTGTGACATGTTCCCTGAGTTACCTGAGCTCCTAGCCACCTCCCCCTGCCATGGCCGGCCCGCCTAGTCGCCATGCCTAGTCGCCAGAGAAGCCAAAATCTAGGGCCAAACCCTCTTGAATTTTACCCAAATAAAACCCAGAAGCCACCTCACTCAAATCAAATGATAGAACTCATCTGCCCTCCACCTAAGCATCACAATACACCCAAACATTGGCCTTAAGAGCAACCCCTTAGCCATTTTTATAAAAAACATACCTCCACAGCCATGGGAGGTGTGGTGAAAATTTCTTATAGAGACTTCCCCAAATCAATCCCAAAGCCTCTTTGAGACCTCCTCAGTGCAATCCAACCACCGCATTGCCCAGAATTCCCTTGCCGGAGCCTAATTTTAAGCTCGAATCTCTGCCTAAAACTAGGACAGAGCTCTCCACACTTCTACACTCCATAAAAATCAAATTAAACTCACCCAAACCTTCACCACAG
>NW_018224104.1:67136-90864 GCF_001263595.1 Phalaenopsis equestris
TGAGAGAAGGAAAAGCCCCATCAGCCCCATCAAATCCCCCTTCCACAGAGACTATAGCATAGCTCAAGACCAACACCTAAAATCCAGCTTAGTCGAATTCCTACCTAGGCTTTGCACCACAGCCAGAGGATTAATCCCTAGCCTCCTTGGACCCCAATGAATGTGCAAGCACCTCTGATCGAAGCTTCACTTCTCAGAGCCAAGGTAATGATCTCGAACTTCACCTTTTCACAAGTCTATTTTGATTCTCCATTTGATTAGGCTTGATTTAATTGTATGATTACCGTATGGATATGTTCATATCACTTAGATGAGTCCATAGGATCAAACCCAAAGTGATTTGGTTGGTTGAGTCTAGGCCGAGATCTTAAGGTTTTAGTTTGGACGGTTACGGGATCACTCTATCGGGGACGATGACTGGGAGCCGTCCGATCGCGTGTGTATCGGATGGATGGAGGCGATCGAGCTGGACAGTGCTTCCTTACATGAATCGTGGGCCGAGTCAGCGGCTACGTGGATGGCCGCGTCCAATTAGAGTTAGAGTGCACCACGCGTGCCTTCGGAGCTGCCAAGGATATAGTCAGCGCTGCACGTTTAAATAAAAATAGGGATTTTCTTATTTAAATAAATAACCCTAGCTTTAAAAATTCATATCTTGGTGTAGAAAAATCATAAAAATAAAATAAAAATACCCTCTTACTCAATGAACAGAGGAGAACAATGTGGAAATAATTCTAAGTCCATGTGATGCATATTTTATTTTTAATTAATTAAACAATGATTTGAATGTTTTGATTCTCCATGCATATAGGAATATCATAATGACGTGAAAGTTTAGCATGTTGTTGCCTCTATCTTAGGAAACATCCTCTGATTTTTTTAAAGTCAGAGAAGGTCCCTAGATAGAGATCCATTTTTTTTAAGTTTATGTCTATTATTTGCATAAATTAATCATGATAATTAACATGTTTCATAGAAAATTCCAAGAAAATTTTGGAAGGTTCACTACGACTAGAGGGCCCTTTGGAAATAATTTCATGAGTTAAGTCATTAAGAATGCACTTAATCTTCACTAACCCTGAAACATAAACCCTAAAACACAAAGAAAATAAAATTAATTTTGGGTAACATAGGCATCTAAATGACTTAATTTTTGATCTCCACTAATACATAAACTCCAGAGAACTCTCTATAAAAATTTCAAAACATTTGGAGTTCATTTCAAATCTCAAATTGAAGTTTTTAGTTAATTAACATTTTTGGCACTAAAAATGATTTTTAATAATTAAAATTTAACTCAAAAATTTATAAAAACTTATTTTTTTAGTTCTCTGTGATCAGGGGTATTTTCTAAAAAAAATGATATTTAAATCATTTTTAGCATATTTTTAATATTTAAATAATTAAAAAATGATAAAAATAAAAAAAAAATAAAAATTCATGAAAATGTTATAAATTATTTTCTAAGAACTTAGGAACAATTGAAATATTTTTCCTAAGTTGAAATATCTTTTCTGATTAAATAAATAAAGATATTGAATTTTAAAGCTTAAAATAATTTTTAAAGGCTAAAAAATGGATTTTCACTAAAATAATTCCAATAATTCAAAGAAAAATCATAAAAATGTGAAATTTATTTTTTTGTGTCCCTTGACATTAGGAAGATTTAATAAAAATATAAAACCTAATTTTTCACATTTAAAATATTTTATAATTAATAAACAACCCAAAACTTGAAATAATTCTTAAAATTCAAATAAAATTCCAAAAATCATGAAATTTGGTCTAAAGGCTTCACTGGTCTAAGCTTACCTTCAATAAAAATTTCAATGGATTACAATTTACCTTGATCAAGTTAGGAATTTTCTTTGAAAAATTCTATTTTTGCATTAAAAATAATTATATTGATAAATTAAATTTTGAAAAATCACACTTTCTCCTCTAATGTCTCAATTGGCACATGAGTGAGGTAGGATAAAAATTCTAAAGTAATTTGGAATAAATTTGATGAATTATGAAGTGATAGAGCCTTAAGGGGAAATGTGTAATTTTGGAAATTTAGCCTTAATTAACATTTAGGCCTAATTTCATAAAGGGAAATGATAAATCTTTGATTCTAATTAACATATTTGGATGTTTGAAACACAAGGGGGTGAACTGGTAGAAACCAACCTCACTTGTCCTAATTAAAAAGGATAAATTTGCAATTAGATAAATTTGGGAGTCTAGCCGATTAAATGATCCTAGATTTTGGGGTATGATTTTGGGTGTTAATAACTCAGTAATATAATACCACTATTTGATGAACAAAAAAAAAAGAAAACATGAATCATCACCATCACTTATAAGTCAATTTCATTTGCAATGACTAAGACACTCACCAAAATATTAAGGGCTTAGTAGTGACTTAGGCTAAATCAAGTTTCATTTAAATAAGGATTAGAAAAGTAAATCATCATTGAAAATTAAAACGTCCTTCCAAAGCGGGCAACGGGATTTTGATTATGGTGACGACAGCTTCTTATGAGCAACTCCTCCAACCAGAAATAACGCCGACAATCCCAAATTTTGATATCTTAAATTTTACTCATAAAAATAATTTTATTTATCTTTTAAGTTTCTCCATCTAATTCTACGATGATGAGCCCTTGTATTCTTTTTTTTGCAACTCTTAATCTTAAAATCTAGAACTAATAAATGATGTTGGGTGCTTAAATTCTCACATGGAATGACTTTACAATCTTTACAATCGCGACGATCTCTTTTTCTCATAAGAAAATAATCAATTTGTATTTTATTAGATCCACTCTTATAAGTAATAAGATGCTCATATCTTTTCTTGAATAAATTATTCGTAATAAAAAAATCATACGATAAAGAAAAATAAAAAATAGTTCTACTTTCTTCATTAGTTACTCCAAAACTGTACCCACCATGAGTATTTCTGAAGTCATCTACCACTCTACCGACATGTCTATTTAAATCTTCTCCAATAAAATTCTTTCCTCAAGAGGTATCATCTGTATTAAGTCTTCTAAGTCATTCCAAAATTTATCTTTAGATCTTGTATTTAAACCTACTTGAGGAGCGTAAGCACTTATAATATTAAAAATCTTAGCATCAATGATAATCTTAAAGGGTTATAATTAGGGTTATAATTCTATCTCCAACTATAATTCTTTCTCAAATTCTATTAATTTTTACAACATTATCTTTAAAAATCTTATTTATAATTACACCTATACCATTTTTAGTGCGACTCTTACCAGAATACCAATGTTTAAACCTAAATTATCAATCTCCTTGGCCTTTTCTCCAACCCACTTATTTTCTTGAATACATAAGATATTAATTTTCCTTTGAATCATAATATCAACTAATTTCATTAATTTACCATTGAGAGTATCTATATTCAAAGATCCTATCCTAATATTAGTTTCATTAGTTTCATGGACTAACTTCTTTACCCGCATTCGACCGTAATGTGGGAACCCTTGCTTATTTAACACTACAACTGGGCGCCGATGTAGCGGCCTTGCAAACTTTTCACTATATTCAAGCTATGCATCATGTCGCTTCTAGGGGATGCCCTAGCACTTACACAATGATCAAAAGGATTCATGTCATGATATTTTATCAACAAGTTTTAAGCTAACTGCTGACTTCCTAACGCAACCATCCACTTTTCACATCAATGCATACTTTAAATGAGCAGGAAGCATCTTAATGTGAAGTTCAGGTGGTTTTTCTATTGAAAGAATCAGAGGTTTACTATTTTTAGTAGTCTCTAAAATTTCAAAAATTTTCAGAATATAATTTGAATCCTCAATATTTATCTTATTTGATTTGTCTTCAAAATTAATTTCATTTTCACTCTCCAGTTCTTTTTGATCTGTTATGAATACACTTCTTTCTTGGAAATGATTAACAATCATATAATGAATAATATCCATTCTATAACATTTATCATATTTTCCTTTATGTGGATACTTCATTGATTTAAGCACATTAATTGTAACTTCCTAGTCATTGACTCTCATGATTAGTTCTTCTTTCTACACATCTATCATAGCTTGTCCAGTGATAAGAAAAGGTCTCCCTAGAATGATAGGAATATCTTTTTTTTATATATCTAACACAATGAAATCAGCAGGGAAGATAAATTTATCCACTTTAGCCAACACATGATCTAAAACCCCCTTAGGATAGGTGATAAATCAATCAACTAACTGCAAGGTTACAGTAGTGAGAGAAATCTTTCCTAAACCTAACCTTCTGAGTATAGATAAATACATGATGTTAATGCTAGCTCCTAAATCATGTAAAGCTTTTCCACAAAATTTTTCTCCACATGCACAAGGTATAGTGAAGCTACTTGGATATTTGAGTTTTTGTGGAAGCTTTTTCTGAATTATTGCACAACATTCTTCACTAAGTGAAATAGTTTCATAATCTTCAAAACTTCTTTTCTTGTTTAAAATTTCTTTCATGTACTTAGCTTAACTTGACATCTGTTTCAAAGTTTCAGCAAAAGGAATGTAAATTGTACACTTTTTAAATATCTCAAAAAAATTTAAAAATTTTTTATCCAACTTTTGTTGTCTAAGGCTTTGAGCAAAAAGAGGTGGTGGTCTTTCTAAATTAATCTTAGTTGGAGAGACAAGTTTTTCTACTAGTTAGTAATCATTTTTTCAGGCCTTTCCGTTTCTTTATTTTCTCCCTCAACTTTAATCTTTTTTTTTAAATTCCAACATTTAATTCCCTTCCACTCTTAAGTTAGACAACTTTAACTTGCTCTTGTTCTTTGTTTTTGTCTTTAGGATTTATTTCAACATTACTAAGAAGTGTTCCTTGAGGCCGATTGCTAAGTGCATTAGAAATTTGTCCCAGTTGATTCTCAATGTTTCTTATAGCAGCACTTTGAACATGTAATTGATTCCCCATTTGTAACATCACTTCTTCTATGGACAACCTCTTCTCCTTAATTTATTGGTTACTACAAATTTCAGGAGGATAAGTAGATCTATAGTTAGAACTACTCTGGTTATTCTAATTTTCCAATTGGTTTACTTGATTGTTCACACATTGTTGACTTCCACCGTAAGAATTATTATTCCAATTAAAATTTGGATGAATTTTCCAACATGGGTTGTAATAGTTAGAATATGGGTTACTAGGTCTATTATTAATTGAATTTAAAGTCTTAAATGAAGTTTGAGAATCAATCTTCTGTCTTAATGGATTTTCTTCAATCACATGAAGTGTTTGAGAAAATGTCATTCCAATTTGGTCTACCTTCCAAGATAATGAAGCAACTTAGGATGCAACCATAGAAATAGCGACATTATCATGAATACTAGCTACTTTATTTAGATTTAACCCTTCAGAAAACCATTGAAAATTATTTGTAGACATTTCTTCAATTAATGCATAAGCTTCATAAAATGATTTTGACATTAATGATCCTCCTGCAGTAGCATCTATGATAGGTCTAAGGGATCTTACTAACCAATTATAAATTGTTTGAATAAATAACCAGTTTGGTAAGACATTTCTTTCCCAAGTTTTGCATATTGACTCTCCTTCATACTAAGTAAAAGAGGTAATATCATTTCTAAGCTTGATAATTTTTGAAGGAAGAAAATACTTAGCGAATAATTTTTGTGCTAAATCCCCCTAAGTTCTAATAGATCCAGGTGCTAGCAAATTTAACCACCTCTTAGTTTTATCCCTTAATGAAAAAGAAAAAAGTCTAATCTTGACAGCATTGTTTGATACAATATCATAGTTAAATGTAGCACACAGTTCTAAAAAACTTGTTAAATGTAAATTTTCATCCTCAGATGGAGTTCCCTCAAACTGATTATTTTGTACCATTTGTAAAATAGCAAGTTTAAGTTCAAATGAGTTAGCCACTACAATAGCAGTTTATATGCTTAAGTGGATTTCCTCTATTGTAGGGTTAGCATACTCCCTTAAAAGTTTTTTTAAATTATGATGTTCTTATTTAGCATTTGGATGTTCAAAATTATTTTTCGGTATATTTTCCATTTCTTGAAAATTTTGGAGACTTTTTTGTTTTCTAATTTATTTTATCATCCAATTTAATTAAGAATCGTAAAGCACTAAACCTTCTGATCCCGAACTATACATACAAAAGGTATAATTTCAGAATAAAAATGCTTCTGAAAATATTTTAATTTTTGTTTTTTTTTTATTTTTTATATATTTTTATGATTTTTTAAATTAAAAAGTACCAAAATTAAAATTTAATTCTCCTAAAATAAATCAAAAGCTTAAATAAAATTCTAAGTCAAAAAGTTTCGTCGCATCCCTAGCAAAGGCGCCAAAAACTTGACCCGACCTGCAATTACGTACATATTTATATTCCAAAAGATTGCTAAAAGCTTAGCCCGAATTATATTTAGCAACTAGTGTGAATAAATAAAATGATTTAAAAAATAAATAATAAACTTTCACACTAGGGGTACTACACAAGTATATATGTCATTTCAAGTAATATATAATTTTCCTTAAAAACCACAGTATTGATCCCACATGGAAGCTGTAACTTTTTATAATTACTTAGGAAAAATTCTATCTAAATTGCAGATAAAAATGATAGAAGAATAGTGTCAAAATATTTGTAAAGGAGTAAAACTAAACTTATGTGTAATCTAATTTTAACCAGAAAGTGCAAATTTTCTAAACTAATAAGATTTAAAAGAGTTTGAAAATTATGAAAAGATCTTTTCCCTTGCAAAGTGTTTGTCGCCAAATTAGGAAGAGTGATATTTAATTTAATATATATATATATATATATATATATATTATAGAAGGAGACAGAGGCTCCTAATTCATTAATCAGAAAAAAGAGAGTACAGGAGAAGGGAGAATAGGGGTCCCTTCCCAAAATTTAATAAAAAAAAAACTCTAATGAAAGGTAGAGCCACAAGGTCTCCTCTCAGCAATAATTCTAAATGGGGGGTAGGAGAAGTGCCTACCCAAGGGAGCTCAGAGTGTAGGCCAACATTTGCTAGCCAGTGGGCAGATCTATTTCCTTCTCTCAATATATGGGAGAAGGAGGTGCTAATTCCCTCACTTAAGGAGTGAACACTTCTGATCCATTGTAGCAGGTACCATGTAGTAGGTGTCTTCCCTTCAATGATGTCAATTATGACCATGGAATCTGATTCTATAATTACGGAGGGGAAACCACACTTCTGGGCCATAAACATAGCTCTGAATATAGCTAGAGTTTCAGCCTCCAAGGGATTTATAGCTCTTACAGGAGAATGGAAGTAGAGTAAACACTTCCCTTTGTCACTTCTGAACACCCCTCCTATTCCAACATAAGGAGTAGAAAATCTTCCATCAGTATTAACTTTAATTCCACCCTTAGGGGGAAAATCCCAATGAATAAGTGCATACTTAATTTTTTTTGTGTAGACAGTAGGAAGTGCTGTATATGATTTCAGGAAGCTTCCTATGATAGTACAATTTCTGCAAGTAGCTGAAGCAGTTAGTAGCAATGGTAGCAGCTTCCACATAGGTGTCTTCATATTTTAGCTTATTTCTAGCCATCCATATGAACTAGGCTGTGATACAAGGAATAGGGGGTAACGCTTGGGCTTGCCAATCCTACAAGCTAAGAGAGAAATCAATCCAAGACAGCTGAATAGTATCTAACTTCAATTTGGGCATCAAACAGTTCCAAACTTTTTGAACAGTGGTACAGTGAAAAAATAAATGATAAATAACTTCCTCTTGGGATTTACATAACCCACATCTAGAAGGTCCTCTCAAACCTTTTCACTTTAGTATGTCATCTGTGGGAAGAAAGCCATGAAATAATCTGCAAGAGAAAAATAGCATAGAAGGGGAAAGGAATTTGTTCTACACACATTTGCCCCAATTGACTTCTTGTTATGGAAAACAGAAGTTAGATATGTATGCTGATAAAGACTGGAACACCTTCTTTTTCACAATCAGTTTATCTTTACTATCTCTATCAATGTTGCATTTCAAGACTTTCAATAAGATTCTGTTATCCAGTATATTCTGTAGAGCTTGCTGATTCCAATCACCATTGAGCCATAACTCAACCACCTGAGTTGAAGTATTAAAGTGGGAAAGAGATGAGGGGTTGATTAAGCCCTCACCAGTCCAATTATCCAACCAAATATTAAGCTTTCCCTCTACCAATTTCCAAATAAATAAGTTTTCAGCCTGTGTCCTTACCTTAAGCATATTGGTCCAGGCCTTGGAATCACCTAATCTTTTATTGACAAGGGAAGGATGCATTTCTCTGCAGTATTTGCACTTCAAGAATTTAGCCCAAAGAGAATTTTGAGCTCTGAACATAATCCAAAGCTTACAAAAGTTAATTTGGGAGATTTGTTGGATACTTTTGAACCCCAGCCCACCAGCTCTAGTGCTTCCACAAAGTTTTTTCCACATGGTCCAATGCATTTGTTTCCTTAGACCTGCCCACAGGAATCTATTAAACATTCTTTCCAGAGTTAATTGGGTGGATTTTTTTATTACAAAAACCTAAGAGATATAGGATGGAAGAGCTGTTAAGGAACTTTTGAGAAGAGTAACTCTACCCCCATTGGAAAGGAAGGAGTTAGCCCAGCAGTTCAGCTTGTCCTGAATTTTGGTGACACACTCATCGGTGACACACTCTGGTGACACACTCATCAAATTGGACATTCCTTATTCTCCCCTTCAATAACAAAGTGCCCATGTATTTTAAAGGCAAAGAGCTGGAACTAAATCCACTGAGGTCTGCAATCTAATATTTGATTTATGGCTTAACTATTTTGTTGAACACCAATTGGCATTTCTTTGTGTGGAATTGCATACCAGAACATTATTGAAACTTCTCCAAGCATTGAAGAACCAATTTAACAGCTGGCTTAGTTGCTTTGGAAAAGATAATAACATCATCAGCAAATGCTAAGTGATTCACAGCAAGGTTAGATCTATGGCTGTAAAGTGTGTGAGGGGATGAAATCATAAGCTGATTCAAGAGTTTAGAGAGGTAATAAGAAAATAATAATGAATGTAATAGGAGATAAAGGGTCACCTTGCTTGATTCCTCTAGATGAAGTGAAGAAACCATGAAATTTAGCATTACTGATTGAGAGTAGTTTCTTTGCCATCTATGTATCAGCAAGATAAATTGATGAGTAAATTCCTTAGCATATAGCACTTCCTCTATGAACTCCCAGTTAATGGTACCATAAGCCTTTCTAATGTCCAATTTAAATATTAGGTTCCCACCTCTGGAATGCTTATCCAGATCCATCACTAATTCTTGAGCTAACAGAAAATTCTCCACTATGCTTCTCCCTTTTATGAAAGCTGACTGATTATCACTAATGAGCTGGGGTTGGAGTCTGTTAGAGATCACCTTACTAATAACTTTAGAGAGCACATTGGTAAGGTTGATAGGCCTGAAATGATCCTAAGAGAATGCAAATAAGGTTTTGGGAATTAGAGTTATAGTTGAGCATTTAAAGTAGTTGGGAAGATCCAAACCTCTGAAGAAACCTTGGACAACCTTAATAATGTCATCTTTGATCATCCTCCAGGATTTCTTATAGAAATCAGGAGAAAAGCCATCAGGACTTGCCACTTTGGAGCTATCAATGGAAGCCAAGGCAGACCAGATTTCCTCTTCCCCAGGAATTGAAGCTAGGTCCAACCCCCAAGTATTGTTCTTATCCATGCAAAACAATTCCTGCTTAATAGGGAGCCTAAAAATTGGAGGTTTGTTAAAAAGTGTTTGGTAGTAATTGACAGCACTGGTAGCAATCAAGTCTTCAAAATGGAGCCACTGTCCAACAATATCCTTAATCTTATGTATAATATTACACTTTCTTCTATAATTAATACAAGCATGAAAAATATTTGAGTTTCTATCCTCCTCACAGAATCTGGTCTTTGCAGCTTTTTGGGCATAAAACTCCTCCTGCATGCAGATGGCATTTATCAAATTTTCATTTGCTAACATTAAATCCTTCTCCAACCCTGGGTTGGCCTCTAAGCCAGCTTCCAAATTAGCAACTTGCTTTTCAATCTCCAACACTTTCAAATTGATGTCTCCCACTGTATTCCGATTCCAGTTAGATAAATGCTTTCCTAACTTCTTTTCAGTTGCCATAACTTAATCAGAGGGTTAGAGTGTTGGAAATCCTCCAAACCATAGTGACCTGATTAAGAAAGTCCTTGTGAGAAGACCACATATTGAGGTATCTAAAGCTTGACTTGTGCTTAGCATTAGATGCAGAAATAGTAAGAAGCAGTGGTCTGTGATCCGAGCCTGTCATGCTAAGATGTTGCACTGAAGTATGTAGGAACTCTTTAAGCCAAAGGGAATTCACAAAACTCTATCTAACCTTTCCCAAAGAGGACCCCTCCTCCTTGGACCAAAAAAACCAAGGTCATAAAGACCAGCTAAGTTGCTTTTATCATTAAAGTAATTTATCTGGTTAATATCAAGAGGGTTGCCTCCCAACTTTTTAGAAGGGACAGAAATATAGTTAAAGTCCCCACCAACCATCCAAAAAAAGTTGCAAAGGCTGATTATAGCAATTAAACTATCCCAAAGCTCCTTTCTAGCACTTGGAGAGCACCCAACATCAACAAAAGTTGCCAGACCTTCCTTACCCCCAAATTGAAACTTAATATAGAGAAATTGTTGGTGATCCCATAGTATGCTGCAAGACACCTCCTTCCTATGTAACACCCAAATTTTGTTATTCTGATTAGAGAGATGTAAAAAACCAGGGCATTTATTAATAACTCTTTGGGAGTTCTTAAAGACCATTGGCTTCAAAATAGCCATCAGCCAAAATTTATACATCCTATTCAAGGCCATGTCTGTTAAGGGATTTAGGATATGCCAATCCCCTAACATTCCAGCAAAGAATATTCATCATCCAATAGATATTGATTTACCCCTCCTTCTAGCTTAGTCAAATCCTCCTTAGTTTCTATATGGGATTTTCTATCCCTGAGAGTGTAAGTTCCCTCCTTTACTGTATTCAATACCTAGAAGCCCTTCTTCCTTTTTCTAGATTTCTGGGCAAGCCATTCAACATCCAATGCTATCTGCAAAGCCTTAATTATTGTAGTATCAATAGGGTGAACCATAAGGGTCACCTCTTCCCCTTCATTCTGATTTGTTTGAACCACAGGAGTATCTATTTCATTATCAGTTTCAGCACTAGCACAATCTGTGTTTATTGCTTCTATTATAATCTGGTTGGTAATTGGAGGATCTGCTTCTGTATTGGCATTGCTATAAGGTCTGTTAGCATCCTGCTTGTCTTGAATTCCATTGTCAAGTACTTGGACTAGGTTAGTGCCCTGAGGGCCAGCATCCACAATGACATTGGTAATATGATGATTTAATGGATTATCATTTTCCTCTTCTTTTATATGCACATCCAAGGGTACTACAGATAAAGGGTCAGCCTCCTTAGGGACCCCACCAGTAGACCTTCTAAGATGGGGATGGAGTTTATAACATTTGTTATCAGTATGCCCAAACATGCTGCAGTGGAAACAGTAGTAGGGCTTTTGTTCAGCAACTATCTTTTGCAAATAGCCATTGTGCTCCATTCCCAGCCATATTTCCTCAACAGCAGGGAGGGTGATGTCCCTTTCTACTAAGATTTTGGCAACTGAAGGTCTGGAAATGTTGTAAGTAGGAACATCCAATTTCAGAGGTTTACTCAAGCTTGGAAAATTTTAAACTGAACTTTATGAATGAAAAAATGCAGTTTTAACCCTGGAAGTTTGAACTAAATAGGAACTACAGGGAGCTCCTTGCTAGGGTCAAACTTAGTGGACCATTTCAAGATCTTCATAGTATTACCTTCTATCTGTAAGAGCTGTTTGGAGAATATTCTAGCATAATCATCCTCTCTTGAAAGGTTAATTAGGATGTGTCTGCCATCAATAAGGCCCACCCTCCATGCACCTTTGAGTTTAATGCCATCAAAATATTTCCTTATAGCTTCCATTTTAGGGTGTCCCATCTGAAACATGCCTATAAGAGTAAATTTACAGACCTCAGTTAGATTCTCGATATCCATATCATTATAAATGATAGCCACTTTCCCATTCTTCCTACTCAGAGGTTTAATAATCGGGTCAGCCACCTCATGGTAGCTCTGGGGGAATACAAAATCATCAAAATCTTTAATAGTGGCAACTCCTTTACCCACTACATCAACAATGTGGCCTTAGCCCATTGAATATTTGTCGATAAATCCATATTGTTAAGCTCAGCCATAACAGCTCAGCCTCAATGGAACAGTATCAAATTCAAAAAAGGTTTTTTTCGGGAAGCAGGAAACCCCAAAAAACCTAGCTAGAACTAGCAAAGGAAAAGAGAACAGCCACAGGTAAGGGAGAAAACTAAGAATTCGAGAGCCAGTAGCTACCACAAAACTCAGGAAGTCCATGGAAATCCTAGCAGAGCAAACTCCAATCCAGCCACCACTCCCAACTCCATCATATATATATATTATATTCGTATATATATATCTAGACTATAATGTTGGGTCACCTAGAGTAAAGACTGGGAATGTCAGGCTGACGACGTTAAACCAAGTGCTTCGTGCAGCACAACACCGCAAGCGATGCTTCTATCTCGTGAAATAGACACATCACTTGCTAATGAGGCTCGCTTAAAAAAACTAAGGAATTTATGATATATGTTTTAGTTTGCGAACCTTTATGTGGCATGACAAGTTCCTCTATATAATATGAACAATTAGACTGGGTTTATATTAAGCTGGATTCTAAAGTTTCATAGAAGGGCAAACCCCTATAGTTAATTACATCTTAAATGACCGAGGTCACTCAAGAAAACTCTCGATTTAGATAAGAAAGTATTGTTTTCAAGAATTTTAAAGGGTAGGACTTTCAAATATCAGACCAAGGAGTGTCAAATGGGAAAGACTCAAATTTTGAACATTAATATAGAATCCAAAGGGAGAAAATTAGGGGTCGTCACAAATTCTGAGAAGAACCTCGGTGACTTCTCAAATTATCTTATGGGTTGGCTTCAATTTCGAGAATAAAATTATTGAGTGTTTCATCCTATCAATTATTATTATTTATGACTTACAATTGCATGACACAATCATACAAAAAATCTAAAAATTAGGAGGTTTTATGTCATGACGAACGACAACCCCGGAATCCTAAAATGAGATAGGACTTAAACTGCACAACATGATTGTGCGAAGGCCTAAAGATATGTTGAGGATTTATGTTGCACTAGGCAAATAACCTTGAAATCCTATGACTTGTTATTTACTATCTAAGGAAAGAGATTGCTGAAGTAGATCCGCTTGTCGTGCTGCCCATGGTGCTAACTCCAAGCTCCTCATCGAAGTAGCAATCATAAAGTTTAAGGTTCAAAAGATTTTACTAGATGTGTTTAAGTTAAAAGTTTTGGTTGTTCAAGCATTATGGGGGGGTTAAAGTTGATTAGAGCAATGTCGGTTAGGATGTGATGGTTCCCTTATCCCGGTACCATAATTTTCTCTTGAATTTACTTAGTTAAATAGAGTATTTAAACTCATTTAAAACAGAGAGATCTTATTAACAAACGTGGGTTACCTCATCCGAGCGACTTCCGTAAATTCAAAAAATCATGTTATGCATTTTTTGGTTTTGTTTTGAAAGAGATGTTCTTTTAATTTTAAAAAAAGGATTTGTAATTTTCTTTAGTTTTGGAAAGGTTTTACATGTAAAGTAAATAAATGTAGTTAAGAAAGTACTGTAAAGTAAATGAGGAAAATTGCATTGCATAAAATAAATGCGTGCCTTGGCCTTTGATACTGTCGCATGGTTAGAATCATAAAGCAAAATATATTTACAGGGAATTTAAATAAAATATATGAAAGTAAACAGAAGCATCCGATACAAAAAATTTGTAAACTGAGTCATAGAAATGACCGAGTGAAAAAAAAAACCATAGTCACATATAGAAGATCAAGACTGGGTGTAAGACTTTGGTAAAGGTGGGGGCTCGATGATGGACCGTGTGCTTCCCGACCTTAAGTAAGTGCTACCACTTGATAACCTACATAGGGTAGTCCTAACCTCGATCCAAGTGATTAACCATGGACCTTTATAAGTTTTCATTTAAATTTAATTTTCATGCACATAAAATTTACTTTATCATGCAAAAGAAATTTTTGTTTAAAACATTTTATAGAGAGGTGCAGTCCATAGGTTGATCAATCTAATCGAGTTAGAACAATATGAAATCTAAGAGTATTGGGAGCATTCATCTTCTCAAGAGTCATCGAGTTGTACCACTGATCCATATCTTCTCCTTTTAATAGAGGTCCTCGAGATAGGGATACTATTCTAATATCCCACGTTGTATCCCTTTTTTAACACATATTAGCATTATCATCATTGTTCTAACCACCTAGACCTTAGGCTTACATAAGCCCAATAATCTATATGTGGAGAAAATAAATATCCCTATTTGCTCACAAGGATTTAATTAACTTAGAGAAGACTTAAATCCTTAAGCATTGGGTCAATTAATATAAGATAAGTAGTGTAGGGTATTTTTTATTGATTTAAGTGGATTAATGGGTCTCGAGGCATAACTTGGTGGCTTCCAAAAGTTTTAATGGATGATTTTCTTGAATAAAGGACAATAAGTCCAAATGTCCTTCAAAATATCCAAGAGATTGTAAAAGTGTTTGGAGCATAACCTTATACAACTTTTAAGACCCTTTGAACTGTTTTAAGTTCATTTGGACCTATAACATTGTTAAATTAATCACCCAAAGTTAGATTTTTTTTCAATGAATTGATACACCCTATGCTCGGTGAAAATTAATATTTTAATCACTTTGAGAGTGGGGTAGTCTGACAGTCACTAAATGTTCTACTTAAGAGTTATGAAAGCGGGTAGCCTTAGGGAAAACTCAAGTTATTAAGGATCTTGTACTCACCACTAACGTTGGGCTTGTAGTTTTTAAGGATATTCAAGAATTAATCACGTTTCTCTTTTCTAAACCTCGTTAAACAAGGTTAAATATCAAACCTAGCTCACTACCAAGCTCTTAAATCCAATCTTCGGGATAGATTTGCAATAATCAAAATGTTGAATTAAGTAAAATTGAATTCTCATTAAAGGTCATCCTTATTATCTAATCACTAATTAGGGGCTTCAAATTAAGGGATTATTATCTTCCTAACATAAGCCCACTACCTTAGTATCATCTGATTGAATTATCCTCTGAGTCATAACAACTTACAAAATTATAATTATACCCTTAGCATGAAGAGGTGACAATTTGGTTTCTTCCTCTTAACCCATTTATGTTTCAAACATCCAAAAGTGTTTATTATGATCAACATTACCCATTTACCCCTTTATTTAACTTCAAATTTATTTAGGGGGTCAAAAGCTAAAAATTATCATTTTGCCTCTAGGGCTCTCCACTTCATAACTCATTAAATACAAATCAAATGACTTTGAAATTTTCATGGTACCCTACTCATGGGTCAATTAATACATTAGGAGAAATTATGATTTTTGTAATTCTTATTTAATTTATATAATTATTTTAGCTCAAAAATAGGATTTTCAATATTAATTTATTTAACCAATCAAAGTAAGATTTTTGTTCATGGAAAAATTATTGGAGGTTCACCTAGGTAAGAAGACCACTTAGACAAAATTTAATTATTTTTCAAATTATTTTTTAGTTATTATAATTATTTATTGTTTTTAGTGATTAATTAAATAAAAAATATATTTTAATTTCAAAAATTACTTTTTATATTTTTATTAAATCTCACTAAGTCCAAAGAACTCAGGAAGCAAACTTTTCATTTTTATGATTTTTATTTTATTTATTAAAATTATTTTAATCCAAAATTAAGAAAAATACAATTTTAGCATTTAAAAAATACATAACTAAATTAGAAAATTACGAAAAATATTTCTAAAGGTCCCAAGTGATCAGGTTCCCAAGTGGTAGAGGAATAATTAGGAATGATTTGGTGCATTTTCATATTTTTACAATTTTTTAGTTATTTTTAATTTAGTAGCTTAAAATAAACTATTTATTTTAAAATAAATTTTATTTTCCCTAAGTGCCCCTAATCACAAGAAACTCTGAAAATCACTTTCATAATTTTTCTAATTATAATTTAATTATTATAATTATTTAAATGTAAAAAAATGTTATTTTATTTGAAAAATAGACTTTAGTGATCAAATTAATTCAAATAGGCTTAAAATTTTTATAGTGAGTCAAGGTGGTCATTATTTATAGTTTGGAATCAATTTTGTTAATTTTTAAACACTATTATATTTATTTAATTTTTTATAAATTTTAGACACTTAATTAGCTAAAAAATTATGTATAATCATTTAAATACATTTTAATTTTTTCATAGAGTCCTCTGCTTACAGGGAACCTACCAAAACAATCCTCATATTTTTATGATAAATATTTTAATTTATATAATTAATTAGATAAAAAATGGGCCAATAGACTTGAAAATTAGGGTTTCAGAGCTAGAGGTGTCCTCTGACCTTGGAAAAAATAGGAGACATCCTCATTGTCATGTGGAATTAATCCCCAAAGTTTCAAGCCATGGTAATTAATATTTACTTAATTAAAAATAAAATATTCCACTGAGTATTTAATTAAATAAAAATCAAAGACGTGCAAAATAATTTTTATTTTTATTCCACATTATTTTCCTTTATTCACTCTGTAAGAGAATATTTTTATTTTATTTTTATTATTTTTATACACTAAGTTATGTATTTTTGAATTTCTGAATTTAATTTAATCAAAAATACACTTAATCTTCTACTTATCCACACGACAACCACCTCATCATAGGCAGCTCCGAAGCCCCACACGGTGCACACCCATTTATTGTGCTTTCCACTTAGACTTGCTATGCGGCCTGCGGTTCACGAAAATATCTTCCATTCAACACAATCTCAGCCATCCATCTAATACACGCATGATCGAACGGTCCTTGGTCATCATCCTCAACTGACTTAACCTAAGAATTGTCCAACTTCTAGACCTAATATCTCACTCGATACTCAACCAAATCACATGGGACTGGTTCATATAGCTTCATCTAGTCAAGACAAACACATCAATACGGTTACATGCGCATGAAATAAACTTTCTCTTGAAAATTGATGAAAGCAAAGGGATTTTTAGTCTTTTTGGAATATACCTTAGCCTAAAAGGTGATGCCTTAATTGGGTGCTTGTAGAAGCTTCAGTAGAGTCCAATAAACCTCTTAGTTTGAGCTGGTGTAAGGTCTAGGTATGAATTTAGTTAGTGGGCGGTGCGGCTTTGGTCTAGAGGTAGGTTAGAGGGATCGAGACAAGGAGATTTTGATGGGGAACTTCCTCGTTTGGTCTGGGGAAGCTCAAGAGTGATTCAATTTGGAGTTTGGTGGAGTTCTGTGTGATGACAGAAAAGGCCCTAAATTTTGAACTCAAAATCAAGGTTTGACAACAGGTTTTAGTGGGGAAAAATGGTTGGAATGATCTTACGAATGCTTGGAGAAGCTCTGGTGAGAATTTGGAAGCTCTCCCTAGATAATTTGATCATCTCCCATTTGGCCATGAGAGGTTGCTTTTATATCCATGGCAAATGAGGAGGGCTCGAGCTCTGATTGGCGGGTGACAATAAGCTGAGGTGGAGAGGAGTTTAGCACCAGCAACCAATCAGGGCTGCCACAGAAGATGGGTTTAATTTGAGGTTCAAAGGAGGAGAGGTCTCCTCGGATTTGAACTCTCCAGTGACTAGGGTGGCTAGCCAGAGGTGAGGTGGTGGCAAGTTGAGTCAGGGAAGGTCAGGGAAGTATTAATTGTGCTTGGCTTCAAGGTTTGATAGGTGATAGCATGGGGGGAAAAGTTTAACCAAAATGGGGGTGAAAATCTCCTTACTTTTGGGGACCCTTTGTCCATGGCTGAAATCTTGGGTTTTGAGTGTTTTGATTACCATCCTAGGTGGCTAATCAGGGCAAGAAAGAATTAAGCTTGGTTAATGGCAAAGGTTTAAGTTGATTTTGGGTCTTAGGTTTAAAATTAGGGGGTTGGGCCAAAATTTGGATTTGGTCTTGGTTTAGGCTTGGCTTAAAAGTTGTTTTAAGGGTCTAATTGATCCGAAGGGATGCCATGAAGAATTTAGAAAGTGAAATTGAGGGAATTGAGTTGATCACAATGCTCAATTGGATGGAATTTTAAAGTTAGGTCAATTTTAGGAAAATAAATTTGAGCTTGGGTTTAGGTTGGACTAGGGTTTGGATCAAAGCCAACTAAAGAATCAATTTGGTGTGAAGAAATGCTAAGAAGTGTTTAGAATTTCAACTTTGGATAATTGCATAAGTTAGGGAACTCAATTTGGTGGAATTTGAAGACATGGTCAAATTGGGCTTAAAATTTAAGTTTGAAACTGGGCTCAATTGGGCTTGAATTTGGTTTCAATTGGGTTTAGACATGATAAAATTGGGTTTAGATTTGAAATTGGGGAATTGGAAATCAATTTGGTTGGAATTATGGGTGACTTGCGGTAATTGGGCCTTAGAGGCAAAAATTGGGATTTTGGTCAAAAATTGGTCAAATAAGACTTCATGAGTGGTCAAGATTGGTTTCGGGAGTGTTTGGAATGATTTGGGAGATTTTGGGAAAATTTGGGCCACCAAGGGCATTTTGGTAATTTTGGTGGGAGGTTATTTTGGGAATTTTGAAAATTTTGAGGTGTTTCAAGCACTTTAGATAGTTTTAAATAGCTTGAATTTATTTTTAATAAATTTGGATAATTTGGGAAATTTTTGAAAACTTAAGGTTCGAGGGGCAATTTGGTAATTTTGGAAAAGTTTGGGGGCAAGAGGCTAAAATTGGGTAATTGGGTATAATTGGAGTTCAATAAGAATGTTAATCATAAACATACTCTTATGGTGCCATGAGACCAAAGAAATCTTATTTTCGATCCTCCATATGTTGGACTTATCCAAACACTAGCCTAGGGCTAAAGGTTTGGGGGACCATCCACATGAGTTTCTAAGAGAATGGAGGAATCGGGCTAAGTATGAGTTGGTTAGGGATGAAGTTGTGAGTGAAGGTAAGGGGTTCACATGTGTGTGTGGAAGACTGACCAAAGCCACACCACCCAGGCCTAACCCTAAGGCCAGACAGACTTATGGGAATCCCTTTGAGCTCCCCCATGGTAGTTCCACCTGTTAAATGCTAGAGGTTATAACCAACATGTGGAACTCTATAGTGAGTAAAGAAGAATTTAGAATTTTTACTGGTGAGCGTTACATGACTATTCCTCTAAGATAGTCAACAGAAAAGTCCTATGACTAGATCCTAAGCTTCTAAGGAAGAGACTATACCACAACCAAAAGTGAGGTCAACACAAAGAGAAGTTAATCTGTGCAGAATTTGATTGTTTTAAAAATAGAAAATGTTGTATTGTGACAAATATGAGCATAACCATTCCTTACCCCCTCTTGGTGCTAGTAGAGAACATTGGCTAATGTTAAGCTTGTTTGAGCTTGTGTAGTAGTGTTGAGTAGATTCTAGCCTCTCACTTCTAGATAACCCACTGTGCCCTCTCTATAAGACCTACCAGAGACCATTAGTTCTAACTCAAGACCAAATTGATAAAATAATCTAACTTGTCACATTAGAAAAATCAATTCTTCAAACATCAAAACTTATCTCCTGATCTGTTTGCATTCTCCTTAGATTGTGGTCGTCCTCCTCGTAAGGTGAGTGTGGCATTCACAAGTTGAGTAAAATAACCCTCCTAGGTCATTATGTTTCGCAACAGACTTTAACCTCATAAGTGACCAATTTGAAAAGTTAATGAAGAATTGGTGAAAATTTCATCATAAATTTAAAATAAAAAGAAATATTCAAATCATTATCATCCCACATAATTAATTTTCATATGCAAGGAGAAAGAAAGAAAAATACTTAGAATTCATGAAGATAAAATAACAACACATGATTTGTATTTAAATTCAAGTCTTAACAACAAAACCAAAATCAAAGACTCTCCTCTCTTACACACACTCTCACCACTAAGAACTCACACAGCCTATAAAGCCTCCCTTTCAAATAGCCAATGGTCCCATTTATTAGAACTCTAAAAATAACCAAGGGTCACTTCAAGCACCCTTCAAAATTCTTCCAAATTCATTGCAACAAACTTAAAACTGCTTCTGGTGCTATGGTGCCCATAACGTTCCTAAACTAGCGCTATGATCCCGAAACTGCTTATATACAACAGTATCACAATAATTCTGATTATATTTTTCACTTATATTTTCTTATTTCGCAACAAAACCAAAAAATTGATCTCTAAGAAAAATAAGAATTTAACTTTTAATTTACATATATCAGGATACTACGTAAGTACACGTATCTTTATCAAGTAATATAAGACTTAGACCTGAATATTGAACCCGCAAGGAAGATATGCAATATGCACTTTTTAGAAAACTTTCTATTTTTAAAAAGACAATTATTTAAACTAAAGATGTTTTCGTAATAAAGAAAGTTTAAATATTTTTGGTAATTTTAATATTTTGACAAAAACATAACAGACTTAAAAAGATAACTTGTGTTTTTTTTGAAGAAAAACACTAAATATGAAATAACTTTCTCCTTATCATGAATCAGTAATAAGTATCAGGATTCTATTGTGGAAGTATGCATATTGTGCTGTGCCAAATAGAAGTAATAATATACTTTACCCTTACTAGAGGTGCTATAAAGAACATTGACTAATTTAAAGTTTGAATTGTTCTGAAGACTGGCTAGGCAGAAAAGATACTAGCTCTCACTCTAGAGTTCTATCGATTCCCTCCACCTGGGGGCTAACAGAACCTACAACAATAAACCAATTTGGGAGCTTTAATCTATCACTTTAAAGTCCTCTAACTATACACGCTTCAATGAATATTTTCTTATTTATTTGCACTCAATCATATGAACAATATTCTCATTCATACAACCTCATGTGATTCTTTTCAATTGTTGATAAAGACAATACCAGCTCGGTTCTTACATGTTCTCACAACAAATTTTAACATTTGGATTGGCCAAATCAATAAGTAAATGAAGTACATGGATTTAAATCATCACAACTTCTCCCAACTTTAAATATCAATACTCTCCACAACTTTCATCCAACACTTAATTACTTATCATTTTAAGAAGAAAGATAACAAAAACTACTAGGAATCCATGTAGAAAATAAAACTACACTTTAGTTTAAAAGTAGAAATCATTGTCAAACCAACAACATGTCTCAATTAAAATCAAAAGTAGTCTAAAATTCAAAAGTAGTCTTCAAAAGTAGTCTAAAATAAAAGATAAAAAATTATCCCAAGTCCTGCACCAATTTCTTAAAGTTTCTTTGAATCTCTTCTCTTTTACAACACTCTTAATATAAAACTAAAATAAAAAGGATAAATATGTGGTGCCAAAAAATCTTTCCAACTAACTCCCGAATTTTAGAACTTTCAAAACTTTCCCAGTACTTTCAGGACCTCTTTCAAAGTTTTAATCTTCCTTCTTTTATAATTCTCCAAAAGGTGTCTTAGTATCTCTTCAAAATGTGTCTTGATTCGATGTATTTCCCCAAGAGATGCATCCTCTTTGCAATAATTTTCATCCATAGTAGTTATAACTACCTATTAAGCCAATAGGTGCCTCAAAAACCTCTTCAAAATTCACATAAATTGAATTTACTCATTCAATAACTACCACCGGCGCTAAAGCGCGGGGCCTCTGGCG
The DNA here is from genome assembly GCF_001263595.1 of Phalaenopsis equestris. Taxonomy (NCBI): domain Eukaryota; kingdom Viridiplantae; phylum Streptophyta; class Magnoliopsida; order Asparagales; family Orchidaceae; genus Phalaenopsis; species Phalaenopsis equestris. The sequence continues at coordinate 88,990 of NW_018224104.1, forward strand.
CTTAGGCGCGGCCTTCTCTGTTTAACCGGCACTTAAGCGTCTGATCTGGCGCTTAGGCGCCTAAAAAATTTTGCATATTTTTCACCTATTTGCTCCAAATTTGATTCTATTTCACTCCTTTAAGTATTTTTCACCTTTTTACCTGTATTTTTCACCTTTTTACCTAAATACATTCCATTAAAGCGTAATATCTCAAAAATAGGTATACCTTCCATTAAAGCGAAAATACCTTCCATTAAAGCGCAATATCTCAAAAATAGGTATAAAAATGTGTCCAAAAACACTATATATTATAGGCGTATCAAAATCTCTCAAGCTTAAAATGTTAAGGTGAGTGTGCGGTCTCAAACTGTTAAATGACAATTCAATCTTTAAAAACTAAATATGTATGATATGTATATGAGTTTCTTTAGGAGTTACTAAAATTTAAATATAGAAATATAGTTGTCCAATTTAAAAAAAATATTCAGTAAATGAAACCAATTTAAAGTTTGAAAATTTTTAATTTTAAGAACTATGAAAATATGAGAAAAACATGAGATCTTATCAAATTCAGAAATATTGTAAGTCTTTCAAATTTAGAATTTAGATCTTTTATTATCTCCACTTAAAATTTTTTATTAAGAATAATTTTACTTACTATATTATATCTATAAGCTTGAGATTTTCTCAAGTCTTATACTTTAAAAAGAGTAAATGTAGAACCAATTTTTTATTAGACACTAATCCTCAAGCTTCTCCTCCCTCACTTTTTCTTCTTCTTCTTCTTTTTCTTTTCTTTTCTTATATTTTTCTTTTCTTTTCATTTTTTTTGGCAAGGATTACTATATCTGGATAAGCCTTTAATAATTTTGAATTCTAGTTTTCCTTTCCTAAAACAAAGTCTTGATACAATACTTTTACTTATAAATATAATAATAGCTTTGAAAATTATTTTTAATAAAATAAATTTAAGTATTAAAAATAAAAGTCTAAATTTCTAAAATTTTCAAAAATACAATGTTTCTTACTAAAGATAGTTACTTATATTAATAATTTTCTACACTAAAAACTTTTAACTCAAAGTTTTTCTTCATTACTCAAAATTTCAACTAAATTCTCTTACTCATTTCTAATACAACTTCATATATAAGATCAATTTTTCTTTTCAAATCAAATTCACTTGTAGTTCATTTGAGAACAAATAAAATTAAAGTTTTGAAAATATTTTTCATCCCTCCCAAACTTAAATTTTTAACAGAGTAAATAGTTTAACGTAAAAGAGTAAATAGTTTAACATCAAATATATATAAACAGGAATGAAAATTAAAATAACTTCTAACAGAAATTTTTATACACTAATGATACAAGTCCAAAACTAAACATAGGAGTAAAATTAATTTTGATCAAATTTTCTAATATTTCTATTTCAATATAACATGTAGAGATTCAATAAACATCTAAACAGTGGGTATAAACATAAAAGCAAACTAACACACTAACTTGACTTCACAATCTCAACATAAAAAAAACTCACAAACATGATAAAAGAAAAAAACAGGGTAGTAGTTTCTGAAATTTAATATTTAAGGCATAAGTTAGCAAGATTTTCATCTTTTCAAAAGACATAGAATTAAGTTAAGTTCTAAACTAACTAAATCACAAAACTCACAACAGTTACTACCCAAGAATTTTAAAACGAACTACTAACTAACATAACTATCACAATAACAATAAAATACAAAAGTCCAAAACACAATACATGGTACATATCATCACAAAGATGCAAATGTAGAAGTACCACACCACATAGTCCACAACACCACAATAAACAACACATCACAAATCTCAAGTCCAAAGCACATAGTCTAACACATATTACTCTAACACATATTA
>NW_018224104.1:90953-93482 GCF_001263595.1 Phalaenopsis equestris
TAGGATATCATAATCAGGATATTGAGGATATGGAGGAAATTACACTCCTCGGTCACCCTTAGTTAGGTTCTCCAGAGATGAGTGGAATTTCTCTTCATAATTACTCTTTCTCCTACTATACCTATCAATATGCTCTGCAAAACGCTCTAAATTCTGAACTTTATTAGCGGTAAAATTAATATGATCCATCATCCTCTACAATAACTGATCTTGGGTCTCAGTAGACTCACCTTTAGATGTAGAAGCACGTGAGGCAGATGGTCTAGATGTAGAACCAACACAGGTAGAAGCAGTAGACGTCTCCATTCCATAACTCCTAGAAAATCCTCCTCTCCATCCAAAAATAGAATGCTCAGAATAAGTCTTCACATTCACCTTAGTGATGGGCTTAGAGGTAACAACACTTCCTCCCAGCTATCATATTTAACTTTAGCCTGCTCATACAAAGAAAAGATCAAGGAAGCAAATCCTAGACCTGCATAAGTGGCAGAACTGATGATAGTCTAATAAATTAAAGCTATTATGTTGATGAGCTTTCCTTCCTGGATACAATAAATTAACATCGCTCTCTCTCTAGTCACTTCACTGAGATGATTTGTTGGTAGCAGACCAGCAAAAATAAAATAGTGTCAGGCCTTTGAAGGTGTACATTGAAGTTGGAAAGTTGACTCTCCTCTCATTAGTAATCTTCCAAAGTCCTCTCCCAACATTCAAGTAAGAAATAATCTCATAAGAAATAATCTCATCTAAAAATAATCTCATCTAACTCTGCTTTAGTTGGACTATAATTTGTAGGAAAACATAACATATAGGGTGGCAGATGATAAAACAACTTGATTACCTCCGGTGAAAAAGGTACCAACATTTCCTCGAACCAGACTCTATTGTCTTTAGCCTAAGGGAGGTTTGCATAGAACTCCCTAACAACATAAATAACTGTCACAGCACAGAAACAGCAGAATCATTCCCACTGTTGGCAAACAATCAAATCCTTTATGTCTCCATCTAGAATCCTAAAACGCCGCTCCTAAATCAGTTTCGGTGATTGCAACGCATCATTGTGCTGGTCCTGAGCCTTTGAACTAACAAATTTACTCGAATCGAAAGGGCTCTTTCTATTGCTCCTCTTCATTCTTGGTGCCATCCTACAAATTTTATAAGTTTCAAAAATAACTTCAAAAATCAAGTCTAAATTACTAAATTAAATTTCTAAAGTATAAATTGCACTTCCCATGCAATTTTCATAGATTTTTTTTCTCATTTTTCACAATGAATAGTGAATTTTTAAATTTCTCCAAATGTGCTTGTCGGCACTATTTTTGGTGTGGGGTCTATTTTTGGTGTGGGGTTTTGTGGGGTTTGCCCGTAAGAAGCTATCGGTCATCGGAATTGAAACCCCGTTGCCCGCTTCGTAAAAACGTTAAAAATTTTAATTTTGAAAAAGATGAAGTCAAACTGACCCCATAATTTTCATAGTTTAGATGAAAGAGCGCTTTACCTCAAATCCTGTATCTATCCCGAAGGATGAACACAAGAATTGATGGTGAGGCTGGATCAAATAAACTAGAGAAAGTTATGACATCCGTTTGGTCTACGAAACCAACTTAATGAGTTCCATAATTTCATTTAGACCGTGGGAAGCTTTGTTAGGGATTCCCGATCTTCTAATAGAGACATTTTAATTTAGTTGAAGTTGTATTTTTTCTGATGTTTGTGATTAAGTTTTGAGTTGTCTTATATTTTGAAATGTTGTGAGGTATTTTTTTTTTTGTTTGAAATTTTGTTTTTGGTTTTGCTTTTGTTTTGTTTTTTAACATGCAAGTGTATGCAGTAAATAAGTATAAAAAGAAAAGCAGTAGAAAAGTACAAGAAAGACTGTAAAATGCTGTAAATTGTAAAAGTGTACCTGGCGAGTCTTCTCGTTCCACCACCTGAAACTTAAAATGCATGTCAGAGCATTTATGTATATAGAGCTGGAAAAGTAAAGTTTTGGAAACTTTCCTAACTCTATGTTGTGTATTGGGGGTCCTTAAAATTTTAAGGATATTATTAAGTAAAACATATTAAGTTTAAAAGATCCCTAAGGTATTCACCAGTTTAAGAGTAGGGAGCAAGTCCATGCAACCCTCTTAATATCTGGTAAAAGACATTGCGTTCATTTAAACTTTATTATGTTACTTAATAATTCACCTAGAATATCCTGATACTCAGTGAACATTGTGAACATTGATGAACATTGATGTCTTGATTATTCCCAAGAATAAGGTAATTCTAAAATTATGTAGGTGAAAACCCTAATAGGGGCAAATCAGTTTGTTTAAGAACACTTAACCAAATTTTTAGTCCTAATTAGACTTGTGGTGTTTTAAAAAAGTTTAATTCTGTTGATTTTTCTAATCCTCTTTTAATAAGTGGATTTCAACTTAAGTTCACCACTAAGTCCTTAAGACCTAAGTGAATGTATTAAGTATGTGTATTAATTTTGAAAAGATTTAAAACTTTAAGTGATCATTATGAAGATCATTTAAA
>NW_018224104.1:96350-112179 GCF_001263595.1 Phalaenopsis equestris
TTGGGCTAAGTTTGGGTCAAACTTGGGCTAAGCTCAAATTGATTGTTTTGGTTGGTGTAGGAGATCATGAGGAACAACTTTCATGAAGGGTGAAAGTCATTTTGAGGTCAATTGGTTAATCAATTTGGTGGATTTTTGATTTTTGACCCATTTTAAGCATGTTGGGCTAAGTTTGGGTCAAACTTGGGCTAGCCATAGGCTAAGCTCAAATTAATTGTTTTGGTTGGTCCAAAACATCATAATAAACAATTTTTATGAAGGAAGAAAATTGTTTTGGAGTTGATTTGGTGATCAATTAGAATGGGTTTTGATGGGTTTGGATTTAGACCTAAATTAATTTAGACCTAAAGGATTTAGACATAAATTAAGCATGTAGGGCTAAACTTTAGTCAAACTAGGGCTAGTATTTGGCTAAGTCCAAATTTATTGTTGTATTGGATGTAAAACATCATGATGAACAACTTTCATGAAGGATGAAAGTTGTTTTGAAGTTGATTTGATGGTCAATTTGTATGGATTTTGATGGGTTTGGGTTTAGACCTAAATTAAGCCTTTAAGGGTCAAATTTAGGTCAAACTTGAGCTAGCTTTGGGCTAAGCTCAAATTGATTGTTGTGTTTGGTCACAAATGATCTTATAAAGGAATTTTAAGAAAAATTGGATGCCAATTTGAGATCTAAGGCATTCAATTGTTGAGATTTGAGGTGTTAGTCAATATGTCTAGCTCCGCCTCAGTCAGACTATAATTTGCATAAAAACATAAGGTGTCAGGTGGTACATGATAGAACAAGTTGATTACCTCTGGTGAAAAAGGTACCAAATTTCCTTGAACCATAACTCTATCGTCTGCAGCCTCAGGGAGGTTAGCATAGAACTCCCTAACAACAAAAAAAACTGTAATAGCAGAAAAACAATAAAATTGTTCCCACTATCGACGAACAATCAGATCTTCTACTTCTCCACCTAGATTCTTAAAACAACACTCTAGAATCAGTTTTCGTGATTGAAAAGCTTCATTGTACCAATCTTGAGTCTTCAAACTAACAAATTTACTCGAATCAGAAGGGATCTTTCCTTTGCTCCTCATTTTTGTTGCCATTCTACAAATTTTATAAATTCTAAAAATATCTTCAAAAATTAAGTTTAAACTAGTAAACTAAACTTCCAAAAGCACAAACTAAACTTCCCATGCAATTTTCATAGATTTTTCCTAATTTTTCACCATGAATAGTAGATTTTCGAATTCAAAATACATAGTGAAATTTCAAAATTTTTGCATTGAAGTAAAGCACTTTCCTCAAAGAACTTTCATCTAGAAAATTTCACTTGATTCCACCAAGAAATCTTCAATATAGATATGCCCTAGCCCTTAAAAATCGCGAACTCAAGAGGTTGAAGGTGACGGTGGCATTAAAAATGGTGATTTTCAGGCTGAAATTTCACTTTTAACCATTCGCAAACCAGTTTTTGTGAACCGGCGCTTAAGCGAGGGTAAACAGCTCTTAGACGCCTGCCTCTCGGGTTAGCTCATGCTTAAGCGTGAGATGTGGTGCTTAGGCGCTAGTGCACGATTTTCAAAATTTTCAAATCAAAGTAAAATGCACTATTTGCCCAAAGTATAATGCACTATTAGCCTAAGAAAACCACCCCTAAATGGTCTCATAACACTTAAATGATTATTTTCAACTTCCTATTACTCCCCTCTCTCTCAAAATTCTTCATAATAACTATTTCAATTTGAGGCTAAAAAAAACACAAATTTTCACACAAACAAACTTATATTAATTCACAAACGAGTACAAATACAATTAATAACAATCATTTCACAATTAAACACATATAAGAAGTCATAAATACTAAAAACAAGACTTAAACACTAAACCACTTGAAAACAACAACTTGAAAACAATAAATTCTAACACTAAACTTAATTACATTCTTCAAATTCCATTTTTCATTCAAAGGAACAAATTCCTGTCTTTCATTAGTCTCTCCAGGAATATATAGTTGATAAAACGGACGGTGGTGACGAGCTCTGATATTATCTTCTTCAATCCACTTCTGCTTTATGAACATCGCCTTATCGGCTTTCTCTATATAACATGTGTGGCTAAATTGCAATTGAATGTGTGGCTAAATTGCATCTTCAATTGCCATCCAATATGCTCTAGATGTGCATGCAACTCAAGTATCTTGGTCTCCAATAATGCCACAGCATTTGCCACAGCATTCTCAATTTTTGATCTTCTCTGATATGATATCCCTTCTATACTAATGTCTAAGAAACTGTTATACATCTCTTGAGCACTTTGACTAATGAACCTTTTCCTCATGGTTTCTTCCTTTTTCTTCAAGTACATCTCCCATGAGGACATTTTCTCTAAATCTCACTTTCTTTTAGACTTTTAGGGCTAGAAATGATCTGGGGTGAAATCTTTCACAAAACCCATCTATTTATAGGCCTAAATCCTTCCAATAACTCGTAGACACATTTAGAAACTGCCTTGGCATGTTCTTACAAACAAATTGGCGGTTAAACCTTCTAGAATATTAATTTCACACATGTGTTTAAACTATCGCGCTTAAGCGCCAGTGCATATAGTGCATATTTTTGCACTAGTCTCCAAATTCTTTCTCATTCTAACATGCCTTGGTCACTAAATAAAGTCTTAAAATCTTTACTAACACATAATAGTTTCAAAAATACTACCCTAATTTTCTTAATCACACACAAAACAACAATCAAAATAAAAACACTCTGATAACTATGGGTTGTCTCCCACAAAGCGCTTGGTTTTACGTTGTCAGCCCGACGTAACCAGTGCTTATTCTGGTTAACCCAACATCATTTCATCATTAAATTTATGTTGAACCCCTATAAAATAAGGTTTTAGTCTATGTCTATTAACTTTAAATTATTTCTCAGACTTAGGATCTTCAATATCCACAGCTCCATAAGGATAAAATTATATCACAACAAATGGGCCCATCCACGTGGACTTAAGTTTGCCTGTAAATAATCTTAACCTTGCATTATATAGAAAAATTTGTTGCCCTAGCTAAAAATTTTTAGGAAGAATCCTTCGATCATGCCACATCTTTATCTTCTCTTTATAAATCTTGACACTCTCACAAGATTCATTCTTTATCTCTCCAAGCTCATTTAATTGCAATAATCTTTTCTCACCAGCATCTTTCAAATTATAATTGAACTCTTTAATTGCCCAATATGCTTTATGCTCAAGTTCAACTAGTAAGTGACAAACTTTCCCAAATATTAGCCTATATGGGGACATTCCTATAGGAGTTCTGTATGCAGTCCTATAAGCCCACAAAGCATAGTCAAGTTTGACTCACCAATCCATTTTTAATTGATCCACATATTTTTCCATAATTATTTTAATTTATCGATTGGATAATTCAGCCAAACCACTTGTCTGAGGATAATAAGTAGTAGCAATCCTATGATTTATATGATTTTTTTTAATAACTTCTCCATTATGACATTTCTGAAATGATTTCCCCCATTAGTAATGATAACTCTTGATATCCCAAATCTACAAAATATGTTTTTTTTCAAAAATTTTGCAACACTTTGAGCATCACATTGAGGTAAAGCAACAGCTTCTATCCATTTAAATACATAGTCTAATGCTAATAGAATATATAAATTTATGAAAGATGGTATAAATGGTCCCATGAAATCTAATCCCCAAACATCAAATATTTCAACTTCTAGCATATAATTGAGGGGCATATCATTTCTTCTAGAAATATTGCCTACTCATTGACATCTATCACAAGTTTTGATATGAGCATTAACATCTCAAAAAATTGTAGGCTAATAGAATCCAAATTGTAAAATTTTGTATGTTGTTTAATCAACATCAAAATGTCCCTCAAAATCTGAAGTAGAACCTTCCCTCAGTGAAAAAGGAAATAACCTAAGTCTTATGGAATCAAATGATACACCATCGTATTTAAATATAGCACACAATTCTAGAAAATTGACAAGATGTAAATTTAAATCTTCAGTTGGTGATTCTTCAAACTGATTATTTGATACCATTTTGGTAATAGTGGGTTTAAACTCAAATGAATTAGCCACTGTAGTAGGTTTTTTAATACTACAATGAAGTTCATCTACAATAGGGTTGGCATAATCTCTCAAAAGTCTAAACTCTTGATGAATTTCAACATTTTTATCATTTTGGTTTGTCATTTCTGTATCTTTTTTGTAATTTTCAAGATTTTATTTTTTTTGGTTTTTCTGATATCTCTAACAGTTCTCTCTAATTCAGAATCGTAGGGCACTAGTCCTTCAGAACCTGAACTACGCATACACTCACATAAAATAAAATAAAACTAAACACACATAAAATAAAATACAATAACTTAAAGTTTAAATAAGACTTTATAAAAATAGTAATTTTCTTTTAAATAATAGATTCTTTACAATTTTCACTTCGCTTCTCCGACAACAACACCAAAAACTTGATCCTGAAACTACTTATATGCATCAGTATAACAATAATTCTGATTATATTTTTTCACTTATATTTCCTTATTTCGCATCAAAAGCAAAAATTTGAACCTGAAGAAAAATAAGAATTTAACTTTTAATTTATATATATTGGGATACTATGCTAGTATATGTATCGTTAACATGTAATATACGACTTTTTGATTAAGACTTGAATATTGAACCAACAAGGAAGAGAAGCACTATGCACATTTTGGAAAATTTTCTATTTTTAAACAGAAAATTATTTAAACTAAAGACGTTTTTACAGAAAAGAAAGCTTAAATATTTTTGGTAATTTTAAAATGTTGATAAAAATAGAACAAACTTAAAAAGATCACTTGAGTTTATGTAGAAGAAAAGCACTAAATTTAAAAATATCTTTCTCCTTATCATGAATAAAAAATAAGTATAGGAATTCTATTATGGAAGTATGCATATTGTGTTGTGCTAAATAAGAGCAATAATATTCTTTACCCTTACTAGAGATGCTATAAAGAACATTGGCTAATTTAAAAATTTAATAGTTCTGAAGACCGGCTAGGCAATGAAGATATTAGCTCTCACTCAAGAGTTCCCTCGATTCCCTCCACCTAGGGGCTAACATCTCATATCAGAACCTAAAATAATAAACCAAAGAGGGCTTTAACCTGTCACTTTAAAATCCTCTAACTTTACACCCTTCAATGAATCTTTCCTTAATTATTAGCACTCAATCATATGAACTACATTCTCATTCATATAACCTCATGTGATTCTTTCTAATTATTGATTGAGATAAAACCAGCCCAGTTCTTACATGTTCTCACAATAAATTTTAAAATCTGGATTAGCCAAATCAAGAAGTAAATGAAGTACATGGATTTAAATCATCACAACTTCTTCCAAAATTAAAGATCAATACTCTCCACAACTTCCATCCAACACTTAATTACTTATCATTTTATGAAGAAAGATAAAGAAAACTACTTAGAATCTATGGAGAAAACAAAACCAAAGTTAGAAATCATTGTCAAACAAACAACAAGTCTCAATTAAAACCAAAAGTAGTCTAAAACAAACGATAAAAAGTTATCTCAAGTCCTCCACCAAACTCTTGAAGTTCCTTTGAGTCTCTTCTCTTTTACAACACCCTCAATATAAAACAAAAATAAAAAGGATAAATATGTGGTGCCTGATAATCTCTCCAACTAACTCCCCATTTTCAGAACTTTCAAAACTTTCCCAGTACTTTCAGGACCCCTTTCAAAATCTCACTCTTATTCTTTTATAATTCTCCAAAAGGTGCATTGGTATCTCTTCAAAATGTGTCTTGATTCGATGTATTTCCCCAAGAGATGCATCATATCGCAATAATTTTCATCCATGGTGGTTGTAACCTCCTATTAAGCCAATAGGTGCCTCAAAAATCTCTTCAAAATTCACGAAAACCAAATTTACTCATCCAATAACTGCCACTGGCGCTTAAGCCCGGGGCCTCTTAAGCTTAGGTGCGGCCTTCTCTGTTTAACCAGCGCTTAGGCGCCAAAATGCTTTTACATATTTTTCACCTATTTGCTCCAAATTTGATCCTTTTTCACTCCTTTAAGCATTTTTCACCTGTACCTGAAAGAAAAACACAAAAATACCTTTCATTAAAGTGCAATATCGCAAAAATATTTATGAAAATGTGTTTAAAAATACTATGTATTTTAGGCATATCAACAAGAAATCAATAGTTGAAGGATTTGTTAGCGTTATCACCACTTCTATTTAGTTCCAAGTTGAATGAAGAGCTCTCTCTATACTTGGGAGTCGAGCCTAAAGCTATCAACTTGGTCTTAGTTTAAGAAGTGTTGGGAATAAATTTCTCAGTTTACAATGTAGGCTTGGTCTTATGTGTCGCAGAAATCAGTTATTCCATCGTGGTTGCGGTCCTGTGGGCTTAGATCATACTTCCAGAAGCATCAAGTTTTAGTCATTATGAATCATCCACTCAAGTTATTTCTTAACTAGACTTGAGCCTTTCAGTCAGTAACTTAAGTGGGCAGTGGAAATCAGTGAGTTTGACATCTCTTATGTGTCTTAGATCATAATCAAAGAGAATGTAATAAGAAACATCCTGTCAAAATTTTCTAAACAAAATGAGTCGAGCAGAGGAGCATCAACCGAAGACCAGACCAAGACTTTACATATTGATAGAGCTTCATGCCAGACAAAAGTGGGGCTTGGTCTAGCTCTAAATAGTTTGAATGGAGAGTATCATTGCCACTCAATTGAACTATGATTTAAAGATGCCAACAACCATACATAACATAAAGCTTTAATTATCATGTTGTGGTTCAACTATAGTATGGGGCACCTGACATCTTATAGTGACGTCTGAGTCGCAACTAGTGATAAAACAAATAAAAAGAAAGTCAAAGCCATAAATGACATTATTGTCAATTACTTAAATAAAGTAAATATGAAGATATGGAACTTTTTAATATTCAAAATTGAGCACATTTCTCAAGAGAAAATCAAGTAGCTTACCTCTTATCCATGTGCATTGGCTAGGTGGAAGAGATGCCACAATAACTAAGTTGGCCAAATATTGAAGAATTAGGAAAAATTGAGAGACCGAATGAGTGAAAAGTTGAATGGTACCCTACATCCACTATCTAAAGACTAGGAAGATTTTAAAAGAGGTTATCAATCTAAAAAAAATTAAATTCAAAGCAGCTCAATACCTTCTAATCGAGGGGAAGTTTTTCTAGAAGTCGACCACTTCTCTGTATCTATGGTGTATAAATGATAATGAGACATAACATGTCCTCTGGGTGATACATTCTAAAATGTGAGAGGCATTCGGGAGGAAAAAATATGATGCATAGAGTTTAATGACAAGGGTACTTTTGACCAAAATTATGAAAAATACGAAAGAACTCTCCAAGAGATGAAAAAAGTGTCAAAAGTATGCACCATTACAATACTAGTCGACTCACAAGCTTCAACCAATTAGTAGCCCTTATCTTGTTTTTGGTCTAGACTTTTTGTAGTCATTTTTACTTTCACAAAGCCAACACAAGTTCATTCTCATCGCAATATATTACTTCTCTAAGTGGATTGAGGCCAAAGAGCTCACTGACATGTCTAAATGTATGCTACTTTTATATACACATTTAATGTGTATTATTAGTAATATTGTACTTTAATGAAAGGTATTTCTATATTTTTGTTGCAGGTACAATTAATTGGGGATAAAAAAAGCAAAATGGATTGAATTTTGAGTAAAAAAGAGGCCCTTTGTGAAAGTTGATCTGGCGCCTATTTGCCATAATCTAGCGCTTAGGTGCTAGGATCTAGAGCTGAAGCTTCTATTTATAGAGATGGTGGCACCTAGGCGCCACAGTTAGGCGCCAGAAACAGTTTCTTCCTCATATTCAATGAATTTGGACAACTTTTGAAAGGGTACAAGAGGTGAGTCTTGAGAATTCGGCCCTATGCTATATAATAATGATTTATTACAGAAGAAGGGGCGGGACAAAGGAGGAGAAGAGGAGAGTAAGTGAAAAAGAGTGAAAGAGAAAATTGTCTCTTAGAGTTGTAAGAGGAGAGGAAAAGTGAGAAATTTCTTCTTAATTACATTTGTAAGAGAGAATTAAGTGATGTTGTAAGGAGATAAAGTGATTTAAAGGAACTTCAAAGGATTCACTTGGAGAGGCGATTGAGATAAGTAGTTTATACTTTACTTATTGTACTTGTTCTAGTTATGTAAACTTGTTTTTATATATAAATCCATGTTGTGTTGTATCTTCCTCATGAGACCTGAGTAGTTTGCTTTGTTTTTCTCCTTACAATGAGAAATAATCATGTGAAGTATTCCAAAAGAGACATGATGATCTGAAAGAGCCATGTTTTCCTCAACCAAGTAAAAATCACATTTGATCTCATGGATGAGAAAGTAGTTCATTTGGCTAAGTGTAAATAGATAGGGAAATAAGTTTTGATGGGCATAAAATGGTGAATCTAGAGTGGCACTATAGAACCTACAATTTCATCCAAAAGTTGAGAACATGAGGCTAGATGTTAGCCTTCAAGTAAAGGGAAAACATGAACTCTGGAGTGAGAGCTAGTATCTTCCTAGCCAAACCAAGGATTTAAGAACTTGACTTTAGATAAGCTAATGTTCTTTATGCACTTGTAATTGGGTAAAGAATATGTATGCTCCTATTTGGCACAATGTAATTTATAACAATTTGAATTATTCAATGATTATAATTTCATTTCAAGGGGAAGGATTCTTTCAAAAATTTGAAAACTTTTTCATAAAACTTAGTTTAGTGATATTAAAATTTACTTTGATTTACTTTAAGTTTAGAAAAAAGAGTAGTATATATAATTCTCTTATTTTAAAAACACAAATTTCAAACTGCATTCCTAGTTAAGCTTTTTTAAGTTTAGTTAGAGTTTCTTTGAGTTAATATTATAAGAATTCCAAACTTCCCAGTGGGATCAATGCTTAAGACTCCATTAGACTCTATATTACTTGTGTGATACATATACTTTCTTTAGCACCCTAGTGAATATTTGAAATTTATAAATAATACCTTAAATCACTATGAGTGACAGCTTAATAATTTAAGGAAATATTAACTATTTTGAAGTATATTATTGTTGTGACTGTCGTAATAACCCACGCATCAAGTTTTTGGCGCAGTTGGTAGGAAGTAACGGAAAATTTTCTTTTTAATATAGAAGACTTTATTTGAAATGTAAGAATTATTTTAGAAAAATTGTAGTGTAGTTAATATACATAAGTTCCTACTTGTGTGTTTAATTTAAAGATCTAAAAAAACTTAAAAAATAATATAAATAATAATAATAATGTCTTGGTGGTGTCTAGGGTTCCTTCTCGGCAATTGCTGGTGAGATCTCTCCTATCTTTGGTTTTACCTTTGTCTGCTTTCCTTTTTCATTATGCCTCGTGCTTGTCGTTCCTTTGTTAAGGCAGTTTTAGAAGGGGGCAGAGGGTCATCCGACACTCCCACCTCCTGTCTTTTTCTACAAGGTTTTTATGATTTGCTTAATGTTGGAGGGGAATACTAAATGCAAACTCGCCATGTTCATTGTTGAAGTTGTGTCTTCGATCCTAACTTCTTCTTGCTATTTGGATTTAGTTGGTAAATTCATGTATGAGCATTCTAAAATAGATTTTATTAGATGGGAATTTGAAATGCTTAAATTAAAGGGCTAATGGAAAGTAGGGGTCATGGATGGTAGGCATATATTGATACAGCTTGCTAATGACGAGGATTATACGTGACTTTTTGCTAAGAGATTTTTGAGAGTTTAGAATCGTGTTATGAAATTTCTGAAGTGGTTCGTTAAATTTGATTCTAAATCTAAATTGCCAATTTTACCTGTTTGGGTTTGGTTTTTTGGGCTCAAATTGCATCTCTTTAATCATGAAATTCTATTTTCTTTGGTTGTTCTCTATGGTAAACCTCTGAAAAATGGATAGTGCTACTTTTAATATTACCAGACCTTCTGAAGCTTGAGTTCTAGTAGAAAGGGTCATTACTCAACCCTTTTGTAATGAGATATGGATTGGCTCTCAACATCAAGGCTATTAGCAACATGTTGAAATTGAACGACACACCCCTTATTGCACTCATTACTCTATGTTTGGGCATCCTACCTCTCAATGTTATTATTTAAACCCCCTTTCTAAATCATCTGATGGAACTCGACCTCCTAATCTCATTGATCATCTTGATCTGGGTATTAATTAAGACTCATTTTCTAATAATAAACCTGAATAAGAGCAAAAATTTTCTTTACAAAATGTTGATTCCCCTAAGGATAATTCAGCTTCTGTTACTACTATTGAGGAGTCATTTCAGCAAAATGTGATTGAAGGAAATAGTGATGTTCTTAAACCTGTTACCCACTTTGCCAGTTGACATCTCTTTTCCTCCTAATCAAAGTAATGCCACTTCTATTAGTGAAAAAAATTTGGAAAATCAGAGGCAACCAGTTGAAAGATCTTCTCATCCATTCACCTCTACAGAGGACACAAATACTCCTCGTCAACACGCCAATATTTCTTTAGAGAATGAATGCCAAGTTCAAAAACATTCTAAAAAAAGGCTAAGAGAAACAATGATCTTTTAAGACTTAATGCAAGAAATATTATATAAGAAGATATCTATTATTCTGATGAATAGCAATTAGGTAACCCTTTTAGATCATCTAGAAGCGCTGGCTTAAGACATCATGTTTAATATCATGGTTTGGAATATTAGGGGAGTGGCAAACCCTTCCTTAATAGACTCAAACACCTTTGTAGAGCTCATAAAATTTATATGTTAGCTATTTTAGAGTCTCTTGTGCATATTAATAGAAACAGGATTTTGAATAAATTCAAAGGCTATCAATCCTTCTACAACAAGAATAATAAGATTTGACTTTCTTGTAAGCACTCTGTTACATTATCCATAATTAAAGGTGAGGAGCAATTCATTTTAACACATTTTAAGATGGAAGATTTTCATGGGTGGGGCACTTTTGTTTATGCCAGTTCTCTTTTGCAGTACAAATTTTTACTCTGGAAGAAATTAGAAATTATGGGTGACTCTATTACTAAAAATTGGTTTGTTGGAGGGTACTTTCACATGGTTATGAAACCCTCTGAGAAAAAGGGTGGAAGTAGATGTGATACTACACTTATAAATTATTTTTCTAACTTCATTGCAGGTGTTGGCCTTTTGATCTAGGCTATTCTGGATCACCCTATGCTTAGAGGATAGGCTTTCTTTTATAAAGGTTTAATCACTATTTTGCTAACTCCACATTTTTTAATCATTTTCCAATCATTAGAGTTCAACATATAAGTTATGCATCTTTTGATCATAATCCTATTCTTCTTACTCTTGCTTTTAATGTTAAGCCTTCTATATCCAGATTTACTTTTCTTGATATTTGAATTTCTTATGAAACTTTCCTAAGTACTGTGTAACAAACTTAGAATTTTGAAGGTGCTAGGACTACCTGTTTTATTCTTTGGCAATTGCATAAAAAAACTAGTAGCTCATCTCCGAAAGTGGAACAACCAGGTTTTTGGCAATGTCCACAATAAAATGTTGGAGGCTCAACATATTATGGATCAGTTAGAGGCACAAGATATCTACACACTTGAATTGGTGGAAACAGTTGCACATGCTCATCTATCCTTATTAGATGCAATCACTATGGAAGAAAATTTTCTTCAACAAAAAGCTAATGGTATTTGATCCATGAATGTTTAATGCTTATGCACAGTATATCAATAGTTCTGATGGTATTTTTCACGTATATTTCCTTATTTTGTAACAAAACCAAAAACTTTATCCTGAAGAAAAATAAGAATATAACTTTTTAATTTATATATATTTATATTGTGATACTATGCAAGTATATGTATCGTTATCAAGTAATATAGGACTTTTTGATTAAGACCTAAATATCAAACCCACAGGCAATATTATGCAATATGCACTTTTTAGTAAGTTTTTCTATTTTTAAAAAGATAATTACATAAAATAAAAATGATTTTTGCAGGAATTTAAAATTTAAATATTTTTGGTATTTTTGATATTTTAAGGAAATAGTAACAACTTAAAAAGATAACTAAAGTTTTTGTAGAAGAAAAGTTCTTAATATGAAAATATCTTTCTTCTTATCATGAATCAGTAATAAGTATAGGGCATTTTGTTGTGGAAGCATGCAAATTGTGTAGTGCCAAATAGGAGCAATAATATTCTTTACCCTTACTAGAGATACTATAAAGAACATTGGCTAATTTAAAGTTTGAATAGTTTTAAAGAGCGGCTAGGCAGGGAAGATACTAGCTCTCACTCCAGAGTTCCCTCGATTCCTTCCACCTGAGGGCTAACATTCTCGTATCAGAACTTAAAACAATAAACCAAGTTGGGGGCTTTAACCTGTCACTTTAAAGTCCTCTAACTCTACACCCATCAATGAATATTTCCCTATTAGTTTGCACTCAATCATATGAACTACATTCTCATTCATACAACCTCATGTGATTCTTTCCAATTGTTGACTAAGACAATACCAGCCCGGCTCTTACATGTTGTTACAACAAATTTTAACATCTAGAATGGCTAAATCAAGAAGTAAATGAAGTGCATGGATTAATATCATCATAACTTCTTCCAACATTAAAGATCAATACTCTTCGCAACTTTCATCCAAAACTTAATTACTTATCATTTTAAGAAAATTACTTATCATTAACTACTCAGAATCCATAGAAAATACAAAACCACACTTTAGTTTTATGGAAACTACTCAGAATCTATGGAGAAAACAAAACCACACTTTAGTTTAAAAGAAGAAATCATTGTCAAACCAACAACAAGTATTGATTAATACCAAAAGTAGTCTAAAAGAAAAAGATAAAAATTTATCTCAAGTCCTCCACAAAACTCTTGAAGTTCCTTTGAATCTCTTCTCTTTTACAATTTCTCAAAACAAAATAACAAAAAGGATAAAGTAAATAAAAAGTTGTTCCTCAAAATCTCTTCGAACTAACTCCCCAAAAAAGTATTTTCAAAACTTGCCAATATTTTTAGGACTCTTTTCTAAGTCCTCTCTTCTTTCTTTAATAGTTTTCCAAGAGGTGTCTTTCTTGGGATCTCTTCAACAAAATGTGTCTTTATTCGATGTATTTGCCCAAGAGATGCTACCTTTCATGATAATTTTCATCCATGGTGGTTACAATCACCTATTAAGCCAATGGGTGCCTCAAAAATCTCTTTGAAATTTGTAAAAACCGATTTTACTCATCTAGCAACTGCCACTGGCGCTTAAGCACGGGGTCTTGGTGCGTAGGCATAGCCTTCTCTATTTAGCTGGTGCTTAAGCGTTGGATGTGGCGCTTAGAAGCCAAAACTCTTTTGCACAATTTTTCACCTTTTTGCTCTAAATTTGATCAGTTTTCACTCTTTTAAGCATTTTTTTCTATTTTTGCTTGTCTGCAAGAAAAAACACAAAAAATATCTTCCATTAAAGTGCAATATCTCAAAAATAGGAATAAAATGTGTCTAAAAACACTATATATTTTAGGTGTATCAAAATCCCCCAAACTTAAAATGTTACTTGTCCTCAAGTGACACTTCAATATTTAAAAACCAAATATGTATGATATGTATATGAGTTTCTTTAGGAGTTACTAAATTTTAGATTTAGAAATATAGTGGTCCAATTTAGAAAAAATAATTAGTAAATGAGACCAACTTAAAATTTTAAAATTTTTAATGTTAAGAACTTTATGAATATATGAACTCATATCTAATTCAGAAATATTGTAAGTTCTCTAAATTAAGATTTTAGTTCTTTTATTTTCTCTACTTAAAATTCTACTTAAAATTAATTTTTTATTAAAAAAAATTTACTTACTATAATATATTTATAAGCTTAAGATTTTATTAAGTCTTATACTTTAAAAAGATCAAATGTAGAACAAATTTTTTATTAGACATTAATCCTTAAGCTTCTCCTCCCTTACATTTCTTTTCTTTTTCTTTTCTTTTTTTTTCTATTCTTTTTCTTTTTCTTTTCTTTTCATTTTCTTTTTCAGGCAAGAATTACTATATTTGAATATGCTTTAATGATTTTGAATTCCACTTCTCATTTCCTAAAGTAATGTCTTGATAAAAAACTTTTACTTATAGACATAATAATAGTTTTGAAAATCATTTTAATAAAAAAAATTTAAGTATTAAAATCAAAAGTCTAAATTATCTAATTTTTTTAAAAATACAATTTTTCTTACTAGTCAATTATATTAATCATTTTCTATACTAAAAATTTTTAACTTAAAGTTTTTCTTCTTTACTTAAATTTTAACTAAATTTTCTTACTCATTTCTAAAATCAAATTTTACTTCCCTAATATAACTTCATATACATAATTAATTTTTCTTTTAAAATCAAATTCACTTGTATTACATTTGAGAACAAATAAAATTTCAGTTTTGGAAATATTTTTCATCCCCCCAAACTTAAATTTTTAACAATAACTAACATGATAAAAAAAAATACCGGGTAGCAGTTTCTAAATTTTAAGTTTAAGATCTAAGCTAGCAAGACTTTCTACTTTATAACAGATATGAAATTAAGTTAAGTTCTAAACTAACTAAATCACAGTACTAAACACAAAACAACAACTACTACCCTAAAATTTAAAAATAAAACGAAATACTATCTAACACAACAATCATAACAACAACAGAACATAAAAATTCAAAACACAACATAAATCATAGTCCAAAACAACACACAGAGGCAAATGTAGCAAGCTCAGACCACATAGTTCACATCATATTACAACCATAAAATGAATCTCTCAGCTCTACTCTTCATCCTCAGGATCACCGTTGTACCATTTTTCTGCAGGTTCATAATCAGGATATCGAGGATATGGAGGAAATTGCACTCCTGGTTCACCACTAACCTGGCTCTCCAAAGATGTGTGGAATTTCTCTTCACAATCACTCTTCCTTCTATTATAACTATTAATATGATCTGTAAAACGCTCTAAA
The DNA here is from genome assembly GCF_001263595.1 of Phalaenopsis equestris. NCBI lineage: Eukaryota > Viridiplantae > Streptophyta > Magnoliopsida > Asparagales > Orchidaceae > Phalaenopsis > Phalaenopsis equestris. The sequence continues at coordinate 111,442 of NW_018224104.1, forward strand.
TTTGTACCTTATCAGCGGTAAAATTGATATTGTCCGTCATCTTCTGCAATAACTCATCCTGAGTCTTGACTCATCCTGAGTCTTGGCTGAGTCTTGGTATCACCTCTAGATGTAGAAGCACGAGAAGTAGATGGTTGTGATGAAGATGCAGCAAAGGCAGATGTAGCATACGTCTCTAATCCATAACTATTGGAAAATCCTTCTGTCCAGTCAAAAATTGAATGCTCAGAATAAGTCTTCACATTCACCTTCATAATGTGCTTTAGAGGTAACAAAACTTCCTCCCAACTATCATACTTCACTCCAGCCTGCTCGCATAATGAAAATATCAAGGAAGCAAATCCCATAGTTGTAGTAGTAGCAGCAGCAGCTGAACTGATGATAGTGTGATAGATCAAAGCCCCTATGTTGATGGGCTTTCCCTCCTAAATACAAAAGTTCAACATTGCTCTCTCTCTGGTAACTTCACTGAGATGATTGGTCGGAGGTAGACGAGTAGAAATGAGATAGTGCCAAGCCTTCGAAGGTGCACATAACTTTGAACTTAGAAAATTTACTCTCCTCTCATTGGTTATCTTCCAAAGTCCTCTCCCAATAATCAAATAGGAAATAATCTCGTCTAACTCCACTTCTCTAGGACTATAATTCGCATAAAAACATAAAGTCTCCAGAGGTAAATGGTAAAACAAGTTGATTACCTCTGGAGTAAAACGTACCAACTTCTCTCGTACCAACTTC
>NW_018224104.1:112209-123578 GCF_001263595.1 Phalaenopsis equestris
ATTACTCGATCGTCTTCTGCCTCTGGGAGATTTGCATAAAACTCCCTCACAACAGAAATCACTGCAATGGCAAATAAACAGTATAACTGTTCCCACTGTCGGTGGACTATCAGATCTTCTACTTCTCCACCTGAACTTTTGAAACATCGCTTCTGAATCAATTTTCGTGACTGCAGAGCGTCACTATATTGATCCTGAGCTTTCAAACTGATAAACTTGCTCGAATCGAATGGGCTCTTTCCTCTACTTTTCATTCTTGGTGTCATTCTATAAATTTGATAAATTCCAAAAATAACTTTAAAAATCAAGTTTAAATCACTAAACTAAACTTCCAAAAGCACTAACTAAACTTCCCAAGAAATTTCCATAGATTTTTCTTCACTTTTCACCATGAATAGTAAATTTTTTAAATCTTCCAAATGTGCTAAAAATATATGGTGAAAATCCAAAATTTTTGCATAGAAGTAAAGTTCTTACCTTAAGGAACTTGGATCTAGCAAATCTCACTTGATTCCACCAAGAAATATTTAAATTCCACTTGCCTTAGCCCTTAAAATCACAATTTTGGGTTGGCGAAGATAATATGAGGTGCTAAAAATGGTATTTTCAGACTTAAAATTCACTTTTAACAGTTCACGAACCAGTTTTCATGAACCGGCGCTTAAGCGCGGGTAAGTGGCGCTTAGACGCCTGCCTCTCGGGTTGGCTCACGCTTAAGCGCGAGATGTGGCGCTTAGGCGCCAGTGCACCACTTTTGAAATGAAATTTTTAATTTTTAAGTAAAATGCATTATTAGTCTAAATAAACCACCCCTAAATGGTCTCGTAGCACTTAAATGACTATTTTTACTTCCTATAACTCTCCTCTATCTCAAAATTCTCTTTAATAACTATTTCAATTTGAGGCTAAAAATAACATAAATTTTCACAAAAACAAACATATATTCATTCACAAACAAGTACAAACACATTTAACACTTAGTTCTCTCTCCAAATAGTCTTGGATGAGAAAATTTTTCTAAGTACAAAACACTTAACACACATTTTACAATTAAACATATAAGGGACACAAATACTAAACACTAATACACTTAAAAACATGACTGCAAACACATAATTCCTAACACATAACTTAATGTCACTCTTCATTAGAAGGAATGAATTCTTGTCTTTGAGTAGCTCCAGGAATATAGAGCTGATAAAAATGACGGTGGTGACGATCTCTAATACTATCATCTTCAATCCACTTCTGCTTAAGGAACATCGCCTTATCTGCTTCCTCTATATAACTAGTATGGTTGAATTGCATCTTAAGTTGCCACCCAATATGTTCTAGATGAGCATGCAATTCAAGCACCTTAGTCTCTAATACAGATATAGTATTCTCCATCTGGTTGATCTTCTCAGATATCCCTTCAAAAGTAACGACTAAGAAACCGTTATACATCTTCTGTGCACTTTGACTACATCTTCTGTGCACTTTGACTAATGAACTTCTTCTTCATGGCTTTTTCAATCCACTTCAAATCCATCTCCCATGAAGACATCTTCTCTAAATCTCTCTTTCTTCGACTTTTAGGGCTAACAATAATTCGATGTGAAATTCCTTCTCAAACCCCTTCTATTTATAGGCCTAATTCCCCCTTATAACTTCTAGGCATGACTAGAAACTGCCAAGACACGTTTATTCCAACTAAAATGCAGCTACACCTTCTAGAAATTGAAATTTGCACATGTGATTAAACTGTCTCGCTTAAGCGCCAGATCTGGCGCTTAAGCTCCACTACATATTTTGCACCAAATAACTTAATGTCCAAATTCTCATTCTAACATGTCTAGGTCACTAAATAAAGTCTAAAAAGCATTACTAGCACATAGTAAACTCAAAAATACTACCCCAAATTTCTTAATTAGACTCAGAACAACAATCAAGGCAAAACACACTAATAACTATGGGTTGCCTCCCACAAAACCCTTGGTTCTACGTCGTCAGCCCGACGTAACCAGTGCTCGTTCTGATTAACCCAACCTCAATCCATCATTATATTTATGCCAATCCCCTATATAATAAAGTTTCTGTCTATGTCCATTCGCTTTAAAAAATTTTCTCATAAATAGGATCTTTAATATCCACAGCTCCATAAGGATAAAATTTTATCACAACAAATGGGCCCATCCACCTGGACTTAAGTTTTGCTTGGAAAAAATCTTAACCTTGCATTATAAAGTAAAACTTGTTGCCCTGGCTAAAAATTTTTAGTAAGAACCATTCGATCGTGCCACATTTTCATCTTTTCTTTATAAATCTTAGCACTCTCATAAGATTTATTCCTTATCTCTTCAAGCTCATTTAATTGTAATAATCTTTTTTCACCAGCACCTTTTAAATTATAATTGAACTCTTTAATAGCACAACATGCTTTATGCTCAAGTTCAACTAGTAAGTGATAAGCTTTCCCAAATATTAGCCTATATGGGGACATTCCTATAGGAGTTCTATATGCAGTCCTATAAGCCCATAAAACATAGTCAAGTTTTACTGACCAATCCGTTTTTGTTGGATTCACAGATTTTTCCATAAGTCTTTTAATTTCCTGATTGGATAATTCAGCCAAACCACTTGTCTGAGGATGATAAGCAGTAGCAATCCTATGATTTATATAATTTTTTTTAAATAACTTCTCCATAATGGCATTTCTGAAATGACTTCCCCCATCTGTAATGATAACTCTCGGCATCCTAAATCTATAAAATATGTTTGTTTTCATAAATTTTTCAACACTTTGAGCATCATATCGAGGTAAAGCAACAGCTTCTATTCATTTGGATACATAGTCCACTGCTAACAGAATATAAAAATTTTTGAAAGATGGTATTAATGGTCCCATGAAATCTAATCCCCAAACATCAAATATTTCAACTTCTAACATATAATTGAGGGGCATCTCATTTCTTCTAGAAATATTGCCTACTCTTTGACATCTATCACAAGTTTTGATATAAGCATTAACATCTCTAAAAATTATAGGACAATAATATCCAGATTGTAGGATTTTGTATGTTATTTTATCAATACCAAAATGTCCCCCAAAATCAGAATTATGACATTTTTAGATGATATCATAAGTTTCTTCTAATGGTACACATCTTCGAATGATCAGATCATTTCATTGTTTATATAAATATAGGTCATCCCAAAAATAAGTCTTAGATTCAAAAATAAATTTCCTCATTTATTGGTATGTCATTCCATAGGGTTTAAGATCACTAACAATATAGTTCACAATGTCGGCATACCACGGAACACGCCACTCAATTACATTGAACAATTTTTCATCTGAAAAATATTCATTAATTTCTTTTTTCAAAACAGAGTGGTTTTACTAATTCAAGCCTGGACAAATTATCAGCAATTTGATCTTCAGTTCCCTTCCGATCTACTATTTCAAAATCAAATTCTTGTAAAAGAAGAATCCATCTTATAAGTCTAGGCTTAGTATCCTTCTTTTTCATTAAATACTTAATAGTAGAATGATCTGTATGCACTATATAATTAGTTTCAATTAAATATGATCTAAATTTATCAAAGACATATATTATTGCTAATAACTCTTTTTTAGTTGTTGTATAATTAATTTGAGTTTCATTAACAGTTTTACTAGCATAGTAAATAACTTTGAAAATTTTATCATATCTTTGTCCAAAAATAACTCTAATAGCATAATCACTTGCATCACACATAAGTTCAAAAGACTTTTCTCAATTTGATGAAACTATAATTAGTCAAGTGATTAATTTTTCTTTTAATAATTGAAAAGTTTTTAGGCATTCCTCATCAAAATTGAAAATTCCATCTTTATCCAGTAAATGGCATAAAGGCTTAGCAATATTCAAAAAGTCATTAATATATCGACTGTAGAATCCAGCATGTCCTAAAAAAGTCCAAATTTCCATTACATTTGTTGGAGAAGGTAAATTAGTGATCACTTGAATTTTAGCATGATCTACTTCCACACCATTTTCTGATATTTGAAGACCTAATACAATTCCTCCTGCTACCAGAAATTGGCATTTTTCCTAGTTAAGGACTAAATTTGTTTCTTCACAACGCTTAAGAACTTTAAACAAATGATCTAAACATGAATCAAATGAAGTTCCAAAGACTAAAAAGTCATCCATAAAGACTTCAATTCATTTTTCAATTAAATCACAAAAAATTTCCATCATACATCTTTGAAAAGTATTTATTTGCACTCAATCATATGAATTACATTCCCATTCACTCAATCATATGAATTACATTCCCATTCATACAACCTCATGTGACTCTTTCCAATTGTTGACTGAGACAATACTGGCTCGATTCTTACATGTTCTCACAACAAATTTTAACATCTGGATTGTCCAAATCAAGAAGTAAATGAAGTGCATGGATTTAAATCATCACAACTTCTTCCAATACTAAAGATCAATACTCTCCACAATTCCATCCAAAATTATCATTTTAAGAAGAAAGATAAAGCAAACTACTCAAAATTCGTGGAGAAAACAAAACCACACTTTAGTTTAAAAGAAGAAGTCATTGTCAAACCAATAACAAGTCTTAATTAAAACCAAAAGTAGTCTAAAACAAAAAGACAAAAATTTATCTCAAGTCCTCCACCAAACTCTTGAAGTTCCTTTGAATCTCTTTTCTTTTAAAATCACTCAAAACAAAATAACAAAAAGGATAAAGTAAATAAAAAATAGTTCCTGAAAATCTCTCTAAACTAATTCGTAGAAAAGAACTTTCAAAACTTGCCAATATTTTCAGGACTTTTCTAAGTCCTCTCTTCTTTCTTTTATAGTTTTCCAAGAGGTGCCTTGGAATCTCTTCAAAATGTGTCTTGATTCGATGTATTTGCCCAATAGATGCATCCTTTCATGATAGTTTTCGTCCATGGTGGTTACAACCACCTATTAAGTCAATGGGTGTCTCAAAAGCCTCTTTAAAATTCGTGAAAACTGATTTTACTCATCTAGCAACTGCCACTGGCGCTTAAGCGCTGGGTCTCGGCGCTTAGGAGTTGCCTTCTCTGTTTAACCGGTGCTTAATCGTCGGATCTGGCGCATAGGCACCAAAACTCTTTTGCACAATTTTTCACTTTTTTGCTCCATATTTGATCATTTTTCACTCCTTTGATCATTTTTCACTCCTTTAAGCATTTTTCCATTTTTACTAGTAGCTGCAAGAAAAACATAAAAATAACTTCAATTAAAGTGCAATATCTCAAAAATAGATATAAAAATGTGTCTAAAAATACTATATATTTTAGGTGTATCAAATCCCCCAAACTTAAAATGTTACTTGTCCTCAAGTGACACTTAAATCTTTAAAAACCAAATATGTCTCATATGTATATGAGTTTCTTTAGTAGTTACTAAAATTTTTTTTTAGAAATATAATAGTTCAATTTAGAAAAAATAATTAGTAAATGAGACCAACTTAAAGTTTAAAAATTTTTAATGTTTAGAACTATGAAAATATGAGTTTCTATCTAATTCAAAAATATTGTAAGTTCCCTAAATTTAGATTTTAGTTCTTTTTTTTTTCTCAACTTAAAAATTTTTATTAAAAATAATTTTACTTACTATATTATATTTATAAGCTTAAGATTTTATCAAGTCTTATACTTAAAAAAGATCAAATGTAGAACCAATTTTTGATTAGACACTAATCGTCAAGCTTCTCCTCCCTTACAATTTATTTATTTTCTTTTCTTTTTCTTTTCTTTTTCTTTTTCTTCTTTTTTTCCTTTTCTAGCAAATATTACTATATCTGGATAGACCTTTAATGTTTTTTAATTCCACTTCTCCTTTCGTAAAGTAAAGCCTTGATAAAAAACTTTTACTTATAGATATAATAATAGTTTTGAAAATCATTTTAATAAAAAGAAATCTAAGTATTAAAAATAAAAGTCTAAATTATCTAGTCTAAAAAATAAAAGTCTAAATTATCTAAATTTTTCAAAAACACAATTTTTCTTACTAAAGAGAGTCACTTATATCAATCATTTTCTATACTAAAAATTTTTAACTTAAAGTTTTTTTTCACTACTTAAAATTTTAACTAAATTTTCTTACTCATTTCTAAAATCAAATTTTACTTCCCTAGTATAACTTCATATACATAATCAATTTTTCTTTTAAAATCAAATTCACTTGTAGTACATTTGAGAACAAATAAAATTCCAATTTTAAAAATATTTTTCATCCCCCTAAACTTAAATTTTTAACATATTAAACAGTTTAGCATCGGATAATTATATAGGCAGGAAATGAAAACTGGATAACATGCTAACAGAAATTTTTACATCCTAATTATACAAGTATAAAACTAAAGACAGGAGTAAAATTAATTTTTGATCAAATTTTCTATATTTTATTTTAAATTAACATGTAGAGATTCAATATACTTCTAAACTGTGGGTATAAAAACAAACACTATATAAACGTGGGTATAAAAACAAACAATATATAAACATGATAAAAGAAAAATACAGAGCAGTAGTTTCTGAATTTCAAGTTTTAGATCTAAGCTAGCAATGCTTTCTACTTTATAACAGATATGAAATTATGTTAAGTTCTAAACTAACTAAATCACTGTACGAAACACAAAACAACAGCTACTACCCTAAAATTTAAAAATAAAATGAAAAACTATCTAACACAACAATCACAACAATAATAGAACATAAAAATTCAAAACACAACATAAATCATAGTCCAAAACAACAAATGGATGCAAATATAACCAGCTCAAACCACATAGTTCACATCAAATTACAATTATAAAATGAATCTCTCAGCTCTACTCTTCATCCTCAAAATCACCGCTGTACCATTTTTCTGCAGGCTCATAATCCAGGCTTCAAGGATATGGAGGAAATTACACTCCTAGTTCACCTCTAATCAAGCTTTCTCACCTCCTAATCAGGCTCTCCAAAGATGAGTGTAATTTCTCTTCATAATCATTATTCCTTCTATTATAACTATTAGTATGATTTGCAAAAACAGTCTAAATTTTGTACCTTATCAGCGATAAAATTGATATTGTCCATCATCTTCTGCAATAACTCATCCTGAGCCTTGGTATCACCTCTAGATCTAGATGTAGAAGCACGAGAAGTAGATGGTCGTGATGAAGATGCAGCAGAGGTAGATGCAGTAGACGTCTCTAATCCAGAACTTCTGGAAAATCCTCCTCTCCAGCCAAAAATCGAATGCTCAGAATAAGTCTTTACATTCACCTTCTTGATGGGCTTTAGAGGTAACAAAACTTCCTCCCAACTACCATACTTCACTCCAGCCTGCTCGCATAATGAAAATATCAAGTAAGAAAATCCCATACCTGCAGTAGTAGCAGCAGCAGTTGAACTGATGATAGTGTGATAGATCTAAGCCCCTATGCTGATGGGCTTTCCTCCTGAATACAGTAATTCATCGTTGCTCTTTCTCTGGTCACTTCACTGAGATGATTGGTCGAAAGCAGACGAGCAGAAATTAAATAGTGTCAGGCCTTCGAAGGTGCACATAACTTTGAAGTTAGGAAATTTACTCTCCTCTCATTGGTGATCTAATTTACTCTCCTCTCATTGGTGATCTAATTTACTCTCCTCTCATTGGCGATCTTCCAATGTCCTCTCCCAATAGTCAAATATGAATAGTCTCATCTAACTCCGCTTCACTAGGACTATAATTTGTATAAAAAGATAAAGTCTTCGATGGAAAATGGTAAAACAAGTTGATTACCTCTGGAGTAAAAGGTACTAACTTCCATATAACCATAACTTGATCGTCTTCAGCCTTTGGGAGATTTGCATAAAACTCCCTCACAATAAAAATCATTGCAATGGCAGAGAAATAACAAAATTGTTCCCACTGTCAGCGGACTATCAGGTCTTCTACCTCTCCACCTGGACTTTTGAAACATCACTCCTAAATCAATTTCCATGACTGCAAAGCGTCACTATATCGATCATGAGCTTTAGAACTGACAAACTTGCTCGAATCAAAGGGAATTTTTCCTCAACTTCTTTTCATTCTTGGTGCCATTCTACAAATTTGATAAATTCCAAAAATAACTTTAAAAATCAAGTTTAAAACACTAAACTAAACTTTCAAAACACTAAACTAAACTTCCCAAGCAATTTCCATAGATTTTTCTTCACTTTCACCATGAATAGTAAATTTTCAAAATCTTCCAAATGTGCTTAAAATATATGGTGAAAATCCAAAATTTTTGCATAGAAGTAAAACTCTTACCTTAAGGAACTTGGATCTAGCGAATCTCACTCAATTCCACGAAGAAATCTTCAAATTCCAATTACCCTAGCCCTTAAAATCGCGATTTTGAGTTGGGGAAGATGATAGGAGGTGTTAAAAATGATATTTTCAGCTTTAAAATTCACTTTTAACCGTTTGCAAACTGATTTTCGTGAACTGAAGCTTAAGCGTGGGTAAGTGGTGCTTAGGAGCTTACCTCTCGGGTTGGCTCGCGCTTAAGTGCGAGATGTGGCTCTTATGCGACAATACACAATTTTTAAAATTTTTAATTATAAGTAAAATGCACTATTAGCCTAAGTAAAACACCCCTAAATGATCTCATAGAACTTAAATGACTATTTTTATTTCCTATAACTCCTTTCTCTCTCAAAATTCTCCATAATAATTAATTCAATTCGAGGCTAAAAATAACACAAATTTTAACAAAAATAAACTTATATTAATTCATAAATAAGTATAAACACATTTAACACTTAGTTCTCTCTCTAAATAGCCTTGGATGAGAAAATTTTCCTAAGTACAAAACACTTAACATATTTTACAATTAAACACATAAGTGACACAAACACTAAACACAAGACATAAACACTAACACACTTGAAAACATGACTCCAAACACACAATTCCTAACACTTAACTTAAAGCCACTCTTCATTAGAAGGAAGAAATTCTTGTCTCTCAGTAGTCTATCAAAGAATATAGAGTTGATAAAACGGACGGTGGTGACGAGCTCTAATATTATCATCTTCGATCCACTTTTGCTTAAGGAACACCGACTTATCCTCTTCCTTATCCTCTTCCTCTACATAACTGGTATGGCTGAATTGCATCTTAAGTTGTCATCCAATATGTTCTAGATGTGCATGCAACTCAAGTAGCACCTTAATCTCTAATACAGATATAGTATTCTCCATCTTGTCAATCTTCCCCGATATTCCTTCAATACTAACGGCTAAGAAACCGTTATACATCTCCTGTGCACTTTAACTAATGAACTTCTTCTTCATAGCTTCTTCCTTCTTCAAATCCATCTCCCACAAAGAAATTTTCTCTAAATCTCTCTCTTTTTTTATACTTTTTGGGCTAAAAATAATCCAGGGTGATTCCTTCACAAACCCCTTCTATTTATAGGCCTAATTCTCCCTCATAACTTCTAGGCACGACTAGAAACTGCCAAGACACGTTTATTCCAACTAAATTACAGTTATACCTTCTAGAAATCAAAATTTTCACATGTGATTAAACTGTCAAGCTTAAGCGCCAGATCTGACACTTAAGCGCTAGTGCACATTTTTGCATCAATCAACTTAACGTCCAAATTCTCATTCTAACATGTCTAGGTTACTAAATAAAGTCTAAAAATTATTACTAGCACATAATAAATTCAAAAATATTACCCCAAATTTCTTAATCAGACTCAAAACAACAATCAAAGCAACAACACACTGATAACTATGGGTTGCCTCCCACAAAGCGCTTGGTTTTACGTCATCAGCCCGACGTAACTAGTGCTCATTCTGATTGACCCAACACATTCCATCAATATATTTATGCTGATCTTCTATATAATAAGGTTTCAGGCTATGTCCATTCACTTTAAAAATTTTCTCAAAATTAGGATCTTTAATATCCATAGCTCCATAAGGATAAACTTTTATCACAACAAATGGGCCCATCCACCTGGAGTTAAGTTTTCCTGGAAATAATCTTAACCTTGCATTATATAGCAAAACTTGTTGCCCTGGCTGAAAATTTTTAGTAAGAATCTTTTGATCATGTCACATTTCCATCTTTTCTTTATAAATCTTAACACTCTTATAAGATTCATTTCTTATCTCTACAAGCTCATTTAATTGTAACAATCTTTTCTCACCAGCATTTTTTAAATTATAATTGAACTCTTTAATACCCCAATATGTTTTATGCTCAAGTTCAACTGGTAAGTGATAAGCTTCCCCAAATATTAGCCTAGATGGGGACATTCCTATAGGAGTTGTATATGTAGTCCCATAAGCCCACAAAGCATAGTCAAGTTTGACTAACTAATCCATTTTTATTGGATTCACTAATTTTTTTATAATTCTTTTAATTTCTCGATTGGATAATTCAACCAAACCACTTGTCTGCGAATGATAAGCAGTAGCAATCCTATGATTTATAAGATATTTCTTTAATAACTTCTCTATAAAGGCATTTCTGAAATGACTTCCCCCATCAGTAATGATAACTCTCGGTATCCTAAATCTACAAAATATGTTCTTTTTCAAAAATTTTGCAACACTTTGAGCATCGCATCGAGGTAAAGCAACAACTTCTATCCATTTGGATACATAGTCCACTGCTAACATAATATATAAATTTCTAAAATATGATCTAAATGGTCCCATGAAATCTAATCCCCAAACATCAAATATTTCAACTTCTAGCATTTAATTGACGGTCATCTCATCTCTTCTACAAATATTGCCCACTCTTTGACATATATCATAAGTTTTGATATAAGCATTAACATCTCTAAAAATTGTAGGCCAATAAAATCCAGATTGTAGAATTTTGTATGTTATTTTATGAACACCAAAATGTCCCCCAAAATAAGAATTATGACATTTTTGGATAATTTCATAAGTTTCTTCTAATGGTACACATCTTCGAATTATCAGATTCTTTCCTTGTTTATAAAAATATGGGTCATCCCAAAAATAAGTCTTAGCTTCATAAATAAATTTCCTCATTTGTTGGTCTGTCATTCCATATGTATAAAGATCACTAACACTTTAGTTCACAATGTCGGCATACCACGGAACACACTACTCATTTTCAGTGAATAATTTTTCATCTGGAAAATGTTCATTAATTTCTTTTTTAAAACAGAGTCGTTTTTCTAATTCAAGCCTGGACAAATGATAAGCAATTTGATTTTCAGTTCCCTTCTGATCTACTTCCCTTCTGATCTACTATTGTAAAAGAAGAATCCATCTTATAAGTCTCAATTTAGTATCCTTCTTTTTCATTAAGTACTTAATAGCAGAATGATCTGTATGCACT
>NW_018224104.1:123653-124333 GCF_001263595.1 Phalaenopsis equestris
TTGCTAATAACTCTTTTTCAGTTGTTGTATAATTAATTTGAGTTTCATTAAGAGTTTTACTAGCATAGTAAATAACTTTGAAAATTTTATCATATCTTTGTCATAAAACAGCTCCAATAGCATAATCACTTCCATCAAAAATAAGTTCAAAAGGTTTTTCCCAATTTGGTGAAACTATAATTGGTGCAGTGATTAGTTTTTTTTTTAATAATTTAAAAGCTTTTAGGCATTTAAAAGCTTTTAGGCATTTTTAGGCATTTCTCATCAAAATTGAAAATTATATCTTTTTCCAGTAAATGGCATAATGGCTTAGCAATCTTAGAAAAGTCCTTAATATATCATCTATAGAATACAACATGTCCTAAAAAACTCCTAATTTTCCTTACATTTATTGGATAAGATAAATTAGCGATCACTTGAATTTTAGCAGGATCTGCTTCTATACCATTTTCTGATATTTGATTACCTAATATAATTTCTCCTGCTACCATAAATTAGCATTTTTCCCAATTAAGGACTAAATTTGTTTCTTCACGGCGCTTAAAAACTCTAAATAATTTTCTAAACATGAGTCAAATGAAGTTCCAAATACTGAAAAGTCATCCATAAGGACTTCAATCCCTTTTTCAATTAAATCACAAAAAATTGTCATCATACATCTTTGAAATGTAGCAGGGGCA
>NW_018224104.1:124494-125458 GCF_001263595.1 Phalaenopsis equestris
GTGGCAAGATTTAATTTTCTATAATCAATGCATATTCATCACCCTGTAACTTGTCTAGTAGGTATTAACTCATTATGCTCATTCACAGTTATAGTTACTCCCCCTATCTTAGGAACACAGTGAATTGGACTAGCCCATGCACTGTCTGAAATAGGGTAGATAATTCCAACATCTAACTACTTTAAAATTTCTTTCTTAACAACTTCTTTCATAACAGGATTTAATTTCCTTTGTTGATCAGCCTTGGATTTGCAGTTTTCTTCCAGATTAATTTTATGCATATAAATTGAAGGACTGATTCCTTTAATATCAGTAATTGTCCATCCGAAGGCTTCCTTAAAATTTTTCAAAATTTTCATCAGCTTTTCTTCTTCTTCCTTTGTTAACTTCAAGGAAATTATAATAGTTAAAGTAGAGGAATCTCCTTAAAAGGCATAATTTAAATGTTGAGGAAGTAATTTCAACTCAAGTCTTGGAGGTTTTTCAATAGATGGACAAAATGATTTGTCTTTGTCTATCGTGTCCGAAATTTCAAAACTTTCATGAATATAACTTGAATCTTCCTTAAAAAGGTTTACACATTGATCTAATTCCTCTTCTTACTCATGTTCCAAATCTTTTTCTTTAGATTTTTCTTCATAAGTAGTCTTGAAATGACATTCACTCAGATATCTTATAACATCCATTCTATAGCATTCATCATCTTTACCTTTTTCAGAGTATTTCATTGATTTTAAAATGTTAAATGTAACAGTTTGATCATTGACGTGCATTGTTAATTGCCCTTTCCGCACATCTATCATTTCTCTTCCTATGGTCAGGAAGGGTCTCCCCAAAATTATAGGTATCTCTTTATCTTCCTCCATATCTAGCACAATGAAATCAATAGGAAAGATAAATTGATTCACTTTCACTAGGATATCTTCTATAACTCCTTTAGGATAGATTATTGAAATTATTGAAC
>NW_018224104.1:125647-128885 GCF_001263595.1 Phalaenopsis equestris
GCACTGCTCTCCTCACTAAGTGTATCCGTCTCATTATCATCAAAATTCATTTTTCCATTAAGAATATCCTTCATAAACTTTACATAGCTTGGCATTTGTTCTAAGGCTTCAGCAAATGGAATATTGATTGTAAGCTTCTTAAATATTTCTAAAAAATTTTGAAAATTGTTTATCCAACTTTTGTTGTCGAAGTCTCTAAGGAAATGGAGGTGGTGGTTTTTCTAAATCAATTTTCGGCGGAGAAATAGGTCTTTCAAAATCTTTCGGAACGTCCACTTTTGATTCTTTAATTTTTCTCTCTACTTCAATCTCTTTTTGAACCATACCTTTCAACTCTCTTCCGCTTCTAAGTTGTACGACTTTAACTTGCTCTTTGTTCTGATCTTTTGGATTTGATTCAGTATTACTAGGAAGTGTTCCTTGAGATCTATTATTTAATGAACTTGTAATTTGCCCAAGTTGATTCTCAATATTTCTAATTGTAGCTCCTTGACTTTGTAATTGATTACCCATTTATAACACCACTTCTTCTATAGAGAACTTCTTATCCTTAAATTATGTATTACTGTTGATTCCTGGAGGGTAAGTAGATCTATAATTATTATTCCCTTGTTATTCCAGTTTCCCAATGGGTTTACTTGGTTGTTCCCCCATTGCTGATTATTACCACCTGAATTGTTATTACAGTTAAAGTTGAGATGGTTCTTCCAACCTGGGTTATAATAATTGGAATATGGGTTATTTTGCTTATTAATTATGGCAATTAAAGTTTCTAATGATGTTTGATAATCTACCATTTAGCCTAATGAATTCTCTTCAATCATGGAAATTGGTTAAGAAAAAATCGTTCCAAATTGGTCTAACTTCCTTGAAATTGCAGCAACTTGATTTGCTAACATAGTAAATGCATCAGTTTCATAATATTGGTTTTTTTTTTAGATTCACCCTCTCAGAAGGCCATTGAAAATTATTGGTAGTCATCTTTTCAATTAAAGCATAAGCGTCATGAAATGCTTTTGACATCAATGAACCACCAGCAACAACATTGATAATAGATCTAAGAGAACCAATTAATCATTATAAAAGGTTTGAATTATTAACCAATCTGGTATAGCATTGTGTGGACACTTTCTTAAGAGTTCTTTAAATCGTTCACATGATTCATAAATAGATTCCCCTTCACACTGATTAAAAAATGTAATATCATTTCTAAGTTTTGCAGTTTTTTATGGTGGAAAATATTTAGCAAGAAATTTTTGTGCTAAATCACCCCAAGTTTCGATAGATCCTGGTGCTAACGAATTCAACCACACCTTAGTTTTATCCCTCAGTGAGAAAGGAAATAATCTAAGTCTTATGACATGATCTGAAACACCATCGTATTTAAATGTAGCACACAATTCTAGAAAATTGGTAAGATGTAAATTTGGATCTTCAGGTGGTGATCCCCCAAACTGCAAACTGATTATTTGATTCATTTGGATAATAGCATGTTTAAGCTCAAATGAATTAGCCATTACAGTAGGTTTTTGAATACTACAATGAAGTTCATCTACTGTAGGGTTGGCATAATCTCTTAAAGGTCTAAACTCTTGATGAATTTCAGCATTTTGATTATTTTGGATTGTCATTTCTGTAATTTTATTAGATTTTTCAAGATTTTTATTTTTTTTATTTTTCTGATTTTTCTAATAGTTCTTTCTAATTCAGAATCGTAGGGCACTAGTTCTTCGAAACCTAACTACGCATCGAGTAACATAAAAAAAATAAAACATAAAAAATAAAATATAATATTTAAAGTTTAAATAAGGCTTTCCAAAAATAAAAATTTACTTAGTTTTCTTCCTCAGCAATGGCGCCAAAAACTTAATCCATGGATGCCTTAATGCTTATGCACAGTATAGCAATAGTTCTGATGGTATTTTTCACTTATGTTTTCTTATTTTGCAACAAAACTAAAAACTTGATTCTGAAGAAAAATAAGAATTTAACTTTTTAATTTATATATATTTATATTGGGATACTATGCAAGTATACGTATCATTATCAAGTAATATAAGATTTTTTAATTAAGACCTGAATATCGAACCCGCAAGCAAGATTATGCAATATGCACTTTTTAGAAAGTTTTTCTATTTTTAAGAAGATAATTACTTAAACTAAAAATGATAGAAGAAAAGCATTTAATATGAAAATATCTTTCTTCTTATCATGAATCAGTAATAAGTATAGGAATTATTTTGTGGAAGTATGCAAATTGTGCTATGCCAAATAGGAGTAATAATATTCTTTACTCATACTAGAGATGCTATAAATAACATTGTCTAATTTAAAGTTAGAATAGTTCTGAAGACTGGCTAGGCAGGGAAGATACTAGCTCTCACTCTACAGTTCCCTCGATTACCTCCACCTAGGGGCTAACATTCTCGTATCAGAACCTAAAATAATAAACCAAGTTGGGGGCTTCAGCCTGTCACTTTAAAGTCCTCTAACTCTACACCCATCAATGAATATTTTCCTATTTATTTGCACTCAATCATATGAATTACATTCTCATTCATACAACCTAATGTGATTCTTTCCAATTGTTGACTGAGACAATTCTGGCCCGATTTTTACATGTTCTTACAACAAATTTTAATATCTGGATTGGTCAAATCAAGAACTAAATGAAGTGCATGGATTTAAATCATCACAACTTCTTCCAACATTAAAGATCAATACTCACCACAACTTCCATCTAAAACTTAATTACTTATCATTTTAAGAATAAAAATAAAGAAAACTACTCAGAATCCATGAAGAAGACAAAACCACACTTTAGTTTAAAGAAGAAATCATTATCAAACCAACAACAAGTCTTAATTAAAACCAAAAGTAGTCTAAAAAAATAAAAACTTATCTTAAGTCCTCCACCAAACTCTTGAAGTTCCGTTGAATCTCTTCTCTTTTACAATCACTAAAAATAAAATGACAAAAATGATAAAGCAAATAAAAAGTCGCTCCTGAAAATCTCTCTGAACTAACTCCCCAGAAAAGAACTTTCAAAACTTGTCAATATTTTCAGGACTCTTTTCTAAGAGATGCATTGGGATCTCTTCAAAATGTGTCTTGATTCGATGTGTTTGCCCAAGAAATGCATCCTTTCATGATAATTTTCATTTATGGTGGTTACAACCACCTATTAAGCCAATGGGTGCCTCAAAAACCTCTTCAAAATTTGTGAAAACCGATTTTA
>NW_018224104.1:128940-153152 GCF_001263595.1 Phalaenopsis equestris
TAAGCGTAGCGCCTCCGACGCTTATGCATGGATTAAGCGTCGGATCTGGAGCTTAGGCGCCAAAACTATTTTTCACCTTTTTGCTCCAAATTTAATTATTTTTTACTCCTTTAAGCTTTTTTTCCATTTTTACTTCTATCTGCAAGAAAAACACAAAAATACATTTCATTAAAGCGCAATATCTCAAAAATAGGTATAAAAATGTATCTAAAAATCTTATATTTTAGCTGTAACAGTGGCCCTGGTGTTGGGTTTTTGGATGCTCTTTCAAACACAATTTTTTTTTCTTATTTACTCTTTCGGTCATGTAAGATAAAATTCCACAGCCACACAGATCCCAAGGGGAAACACAGCTTCCTATCCTTGATCTTATTTTCAAGGTAAAGCAAAAAGTAGATTTGCCCGTCAAACCAAACATTACATAGCCACCCAAAAGGAGAACATGAAAGAGAAGGGTTCCTATGATCGCACGATCCTAGCCCAGTGACAGTGGATGGCAGATGTCATGAAGGCAAAAATCAAATTTTACTTGATATAGGTTGGGATTACACAATAATGCTTATGTATTACCGCATCATATGACAGAATGGAAATCAAAGACCCCATCAAACCTTTCTCAATAGAAAATTTAGATCCGTCTGAAACAGCTTGGTCACCCGATTGTTCAATTCTACCTTCTCAGAGCTAGACATTATTATCAAGAACGCAAATGTCCTACAAGAAACACACACCCTTGGGCAACATGGTTGACCTCTGTCACTAGGAACAAGCCGAAGATCTTTGGAGAAGACTAAGAAGCCATCCGGACGAAATCAAAGAAGGCAAGAGTAGAAGACCAAGAGGGAGAAGAGAAAGAGAATCAGAGCGCCACACGAGAATCAAACCTTGATTTTTAAAAAATGCATCACATATATATAGTATTCGAGAGAAAAATAATTACTTCAATAAAAATTTCATTTCTAAAAATTATAGAGCCAAAATTATTTTAGGAAGAAAATAATTTATAAGGGGTTCATTGGCCACTTCAACTGAGACAAGCCTTCGTTGAACTAGCATCATATAAAATACATTACCACCAAATTCAAGCCTATCTACACAATCAGCCTAAGCTTGGAGCCAGAGTATCGACCACGTTCTCCTCACTACGCGCAGGTGTCGGTTTTGCCTCCACCACTCCTGGAGTTGGGCCCTGGCCGGCGTCCCCCTAAGGCAAATAAAAAATCTCTACCGCCTCTTTTGCATCAAAAAAAAATATCAATGAAGATCAAAAAAATTTCTTTTAAACACAAATATCAGGTTTCCTCATACAAAGGAGTTAATAACCTAAGATCACTGAAGCGACAAATTGCTCTCGTTAGGTGGCGGTGGAGTGCTTGCAATCCTCTAACCTCCGGTAATAGCAATGCACCAATAGCTTCTTGCACTTCGGGCAGTGGAACTCTAGTTAATCCTTGCACTGTTGTTTTGGCTAGTGTGACACAAGCAATAACAAGACATTTGGTCAATGTGTCGGTGGATGAATCGTCCAACTTGCTTCCTCCTTTTGTTGATCCTTCCCCTTTCAAAGTTCCTGAAGTTAGTCAGACCATCCAATCTCATCCATCAGCTTGTCTGCCCTCTATTTTTTATGAGCAAGTTTCTTAACTAGCTTTTCTCTTTCTTGTTGGTTTTTTTTCTTCCAGCCACCTTTTTCCCTCGGGCCCCTTCTTGCCTTCCACCTTTTTCTTGCCTCGGGATGGGCTCGTGGTATAGACATTCTAAAGGCTCTCCTCATCATTTCTGCTCTTGGGAGACCATCTGAAGGTTACTTAACACCTGTCATGGAGAAGTTGAAAAGCTAATCGACTCCGATATAAACACAAAAGGAAGTGGGATAACAAAGGAATACATCATGCCTTATTTGCAGGAATGTTGGGCACGAAAATCTCAAGAGTTCAATCATCAAACCATTGAACAATCATAATAAAATTTATTTTCTTCATTAAATTCTCTTAGTCTTATTGTATCATGATTTTTGAGACTCTTAACCCACTTTAAAATATGCACATTAGAAATGATCAGCATAAATCTCAAGGAGATTCAATAGTCTAGGAGACAAGTACCAGTAAGGAAGATCCACTAGCGGAAGATAAAATGATTAACTTGATTGGGTGTTGCCCTTCCGAACTAGGGCTAGAATTTGACCAAATGAAGGTCATCGAACAGATGACCAGGGACAATCAAGCCGAGCGGAGGCATTGACCTATCTCTCGCCATAAACAAATTCAAGGAAAAGTTTAGCATTGACAGCCAACTGACGGAAGCTCCCGTGCCCTTTCATCAGAGGGTTAGAGATTGACTATGACATACTCCAAGAACATTCAAAAAGACTCCACTCATTAAGGCATGAGCTACCTATCAAATTATCGAGATTCGCCCACTGCCTGATAAGCCTCATCCCACCGGCAAGAGCTCATCCAGGGATTTGCAGTCGACTGCTAGCTCATGACGGCCGACCAGCAAAACCAAGAAAACGGAGCCTTTAGTATTTTAGTGGATGTCATATAAAATACACAATTCGAGCTATTTAGTGGATGTAATCGTAAATAATTGGGAATAAAATTTAAGAGCATTTTTATTTTAATATCCAAACACAATTTTAAAACCACCAATGCCATTCCCACGTTCGTCTATAGAATGTTAAAGTTAATTATCAAAATTAGTAATGATGCCTTCACTAAATAAACTTTCGAACTCCGCCCCGCATGACTCTCTAAACATTCAAAGCTAAGCCATTCCTGTAGGCAAAAATGAAATCATGGCCGTCATCAAACAAAATAAAAATAGATTTTTTTTTTTTATTTTAAAATATTAAACATGTCCTATTTCAGATCAAAATAAAAAAAATAAATAAAAATCAAAATAAGCAAACATATTAATGCAGATCTGACTTGCATATGACGTACAATTCAGTTAATAAAGGAGCTAATCACCAGTTAGTGCACGAGGTCTATGTTCAATGGTTAACAAAGACATGCTAGTTTGGGAGATGGCCCTTACAAAACCTGAATTTGCCGTTAAAGTCGGAGCATGGTAGTGATCTCCAGTTCCAAATATGACCTTGTTCTTTTCTCCAATTTTTCTTGTTGTTGGAAGATCACAAATGCGTGCCGAAGGTCTGTCTGGGACAACACTGCACAGTTTAAATAAGATCAAATTGAAGCAGGCGATAGTTTTATAACTTAGTTTCAAGGGAAAACAATTTTGGGATATATAAACTGCAGATTAAGGGGGTAAGAGAGTTCAGTATAAGTAATGTATTTGATGTCTTGTTAAAGATTTAGGTGTAATATAAGTAAAGATCAAAACTTAAATGACAAATGTAAAGACGTAAAAATTATATTGTATGCTAGTAAATTCCCCAGTGAAATAATAAACCTGAGTTTTAAAATAATGAATGCAAAATAAATTACATATTACAGATTTGAAATAGCGGCCATCAACAAAATGAATAATGAAGTAAAATGAGACCGCTGAGTGCAAACAAATCACTTATGCTTTAGTAAACTGCTAGGGAGAATGCAGTACAAATGAAGATGGAAAGCCATCAAATACTCAATCATGTTTCTTAAAGAGAAAAATGGTTCTTGGCTTGTATAATCGAAAAGCAATATAAGAAATTAAAAAGAGAGTCCGAAAGAGAGATTAATTAATACTTAACGGATAGCTCATACATTATTAATCCTTCTAGCTGATGCTTCTAAGCAAATATGCAATTTTGAGGGGTGCATAAGTCGTCACCTTTGAGAGGAAGATATTATGAAAGGTTTGTCAAATAAATGAACTAGTACGCCCAATAGACTGCAGACAAAACAAGGTTCAAGGGACAAAAAGCGATTGTCGAAATAAGGTTGATGGTGATTGATCAATGCAAATGACATTATATGCCAAAGAAGACAAAAAAAGTTATTTAGATAGGATGAATCATAAACACTTGCATTTGCAAACTAATAAAAGTTCATACGAGTATAAAAAGCTAAAGAGAAATCTAAATAGTTAATATTTCCAGAATACTTTAATTGGAGCTAAAATAGTTCTTCTTGTGGCTTATTTCAACCCATATTAAAAAAATTTGGGAACTCAATTGAAATTTTTATAGACTCTAGGACTAAAAAGATCCCTTGCAAAAGTTGGGGATCATTTTGACACTTATTCATTACAAATTCATCATCAAATTGGTGTTTTTAGATATTTGCTTTCCAAATTTAGCAATCCATTATGCATGGATGATTAACGGTCCTGATGTCACGATGGTTACATAATTGCCACTGGCAGGCCCAAGGCACTGCAACAAACAACTGAAAATACATGGCGCCCAGCTCTCTCATTGGATAAAAGCTCCATCTCCGCGTTTGGAAGGTGTTTGAGCCCGCACTTCATAAAAGTAGAGGCCACAAGAGCACTTTATAAATGTATCATAATACATTTTCCAAATAAAAATACAGTGAAAGTTTGGCACAAGCTTCTGGGTAGTAGAATCCATGGTTTTAAATGCTAATGATGTCAGGTTTACCGCTAAAAAATAATGAAAATTAATGAGATTCAAATTATAAGAAATATTACTGCCGAAGGAGAAATATCACATGTATTATTGGTTGAGGTACTAGTACCGACATATAGGCATATAGGATGAGTACAGACAGGAGCAATAGAGAGAAAAATATACTCAATTATGAGGATAGAAAATAATAATACAAGCATATCTTTCTAAAATGGCATATTTCAATCATTTCACACAACGATTTTGGTATTCCTACACTAATACACTTTCTAAAAGTGTCATAACACAATTTCCAAATAAAATTACACTAATAGTTTAGCACAAGCTTCTGGGTAGTAGAATCTATGGTTTTGCACGCTAATGATGTCATGCTTGCAGCCATAAAACAATGAAAATTAATGAGATTCAAATTATTAAAAATATTACTATCGATGGAGACATATCACATGCATTATTGGTTGAGGTATTTGTACCAACATATAGGCATATAGGATAAGCACAAACAGGTGAAGTAAAGATAAAATATACTCAATTATGAGGATTGAAAATAATAATACAAACATATCTTTCAAAAATGGCATGTTTCAATGATTTCACACAACAATTTAGTATTCCTACACTAATACACAGTGGATACATCAATAAATACTAGAAAAATGAAGAGCTGTGAAAGCTTTGAAAAAGATATCAAATAAATGTTATTCACTTGACAGTGTTCTTTGGAAAGACCGTCTTCGATGAAGTGACAATCTACTTCAATAAAATTAGTTTTCTAATGAAAAATAGAATTGCTTGCAACAAAAATTGCCGATGATTATTACAGTTAAAGATCATAAGCTTTGTAAAAGGAAAATCAAATTCATAAATGAGGTTCTAATCTACAATGTTTTACAGGAAAAATGAGCCATAAACTCGTGTTTGGCTAGCATTAGATCGAACTAGAACAATCCATATCTAACATTTTTCAAAACACAAGATTTCTACCCACAAAGGTAATATCCAGAAGTAGAGTTTTAGTTCTCAATAGATATTACATAATCTACATGAAAAAAAGCCTCAATCATTAAAAGATTATATTTTAAATAGGATGATCTTTCTCAAGAATTTCTGGATATATCCTAAAATTCTTATGACAATATCACAAATTCTTATGACAATATCACAATTATAAATGCACGAGATTTCCCAAAAATCTAATATTTGTCAACCAAGTGATCATAATTGTAATGAAAGTATAAGATCAAGCATTTATATGAAGATGTCACATCAGTCGGAGCACTACATAAATGACATAATCCAAGGTGGCTCCTCAAGAGTAATTGGAAAATCCTCCCGGTAAGTTGCTCCAGAAAGCCTTATCATGGGGATTACCTTGGGATCCTCTCGGCTTGGCTCAAGAACCTAACTAGCATAACTTACTCATCCATACACTACAGAGATCTCCACCAACACAAAGTGCCAAGAAGCATTTAAGACGATCTTAGAAAATCATGTGAATCTATCGAACTATAAAGTACATTCAACGCAGTGTATCGTTGCCCAAATTGAATAGTGAATTCACAACTAGTCATTCGATAACATGGCAATAAATTATCAACTACTCTTGTTTAAAATCCTACTCCTTTCACTTTATCGTACATATGAAAAGGGCCTCAGCTCGTTCCTTGCTTCATCAATGTGCTGACATTGTTAAGTCTACATCACTACCATAAACAAGTAGGCTATCATCATCACAGAATTATGAATCAAGAGAATTAATTTTGGCTATAAAATTCCCATCACCCAATCATTCAATTGTTACTGATTCTAGCTCATCTATTCATAAAAAAACTCCTAAATAACACTCAAGCAATCACCACCTTCAAGTACTATCCATGATTTTCTTGTAATTTTGCCAGGATTTATTTCAACCTTTAAAATTGATGGCAACAATAATAAGGCCCTCCTCGAGGAATAAGCTACTAATTTTCATCCTATCTTTGATAGAAAACCCAAGTATTGTGACGCAAGAGCTTCATGCCTCACCGTTTCAGTGACGCGGGCATAAAGAGCCGTGGAATCCGATCCCACAATTGCTTCATTTGGATTGGATCGGTCAAGACCTAGGAGGGCTGGCCGGCACTCCCATGTTGGTTTGACACCTCATTTCCATAAAGGGATCCAATCCTAAGTATCTAGGGCTTATTTATGTGATTCCCTTGCTTTTTGTTTTCAATTTTGACATATGTTTTTTATCAGGACAGTCGGCGGCCTCCTCATTCTCCCTTCTAAGGCTGTATCTAAAAGCGGATGATGCTCCGGCAGATGCTCGTTCTCGCGAGGGTATTTATCGTCAGCTTTTCCATCCTTTGTATTCCTCCTCTCACTGTTGCCACCGACTTTTTTCACTGTCGGAACCACCAGCAACATTTCCCCACCAACTCCCATCCCTTCCAGTCATTTAACCCCTATTGTCATTCATTCCAGCTGTCCGTCTTCGTTGTCCAATCATCCTCCTCGCCATCGCATCCTTGGGACAACCCTCCCTTGGTTGTTCCATGCATTCCATACCGCTGCTGCCGACATTCCTAGTTGTTTTCCTGCTATTCTAGCCACCAAGATCGCCCATTCCACAACCTTACCACTATCCCTACCTTTCCCAATCTCTTCAGCCACCACCCCTCACCTTCTTAGGCATCATCACCTTCAGAATCTGCGCCCTACCCCCTTCCCACTTGTTGTCATCATCCTGAATAGCAGTTCCACATCTTATTCATTGCTTGTTAGCTGTCTGGAACCTTGAAAATCACTATCTTCCAGTTTTTCGATTGGCCGATCAGCTCGTCCACCATCTCACCACCTTCTGACCCCTTGCAGACCACCACCACCACGACCCCAAGATCCTCCCTAGTTTAAGTTTGTGTTGTCATTTGTTGTAATTTTCTATTTCAACACATCATTATCGTTTGTTGTAATTTACGGTTGTAACTACCTATTGTTTTTAGCAAGAATAATTGTATTTCCTATTTTGGTTTGGGTTAAATTCCACAATATCTCTAATTCGGTTTTCTTTTCAATTTAAAGTAATGATTTTATACCCCAAGATCCTCCCTAGTTTAAGTTTGTGTTGTCATTTCTTGTAATTTTCTATTTCAACATAACTACCTATTGTTTTAGCAAGAATAATTGTATTTCCTATTGTGGTTTGGGTTAACTTCCACAATATCTCTAATTCGTTTTTCTTTTCAATTTAAAGTAATGATTTTATAATTATTCTCCCCTCGAATGTAATCGCTTTACTATAATTGTGGAATTATGTGTTTTTTATTTAGATTTATCCCCGTTTATTTCTCTATTATTATGTTCGTAGTTCTTTCCTTATGTGTTTGTTGTATCTCTGGTAGGTTGTAATTATAGGAATTATGATTGCCCTAAAGTTTACTCTCTATATAATGAGAGGAGTTTTAATTTGACGATTAAAGAATTAGAGAAATATCTCCCCCATTTTTCTACGCGGTATCAGAGCCTTAGATCAAATCCTGGCTTCGTTCTCCCTACGGGAACACTCCCGATGCAGGAAACTCCTTGCAATTGGACCTTTCCCTGCACAGCCGCAATAAACGCCTTTCTAGAACAACCTAAGTTTTGTCGGACCACCTTTTTTTCCAGTTAAGCCACTATAAACTTCTTCCTTACACAGCAACAAGTTCTATCAGACCTCTTGCATCTGAACTTTTCCTCTCCTTCCTGTTGGATCTCATTCATGCAATCATCCTACCGGCCGGATCTCACTCCTACAATCAATCGACCGATCGGATCTCACTCCTGCAATCAACCTAACGACTAGATCTAGTTATACTCCACAGGTTTGGGACTAAATTGACCACTTCTTAATAGTTGGGGAACCATTTTGGGCTTTTCCTCGATCAAAATATTTATAACTCTTTTGGGTAGGAGCATAACCAACAACACATTTTTTTAATTAGGTTTAAATTTTCATTGATTATGACTATAAATGTGAACAAATATAACACACTAAAATATTTTTAAAGAAAAAGAATATGAGAGCCGATTTGTTGGGTAACTTTTATGAAAAAACACCAAAATGTGTTTCATATTTTAAAACATTATTAAATGTTCTATTTATGATGATTGTAGCAGTAAAAAAAGTTTCAACCAAAAAATATTTTGGCACCTGATTTGTAAACAACAATGCCCAGGCTACTTCTAATAAGTGCTTATTTTTTCTTTCGAGCTACTTCTAATAAGTGATTATTTTTTCTTTCAATATTGTGGAGTGCAGACATAAGAGCTTTGATAAACTATCCTTTTAAAAAAAAAAATTGACCAATTTTTTTTTTGAAATACTCTCGCTCATTATCACTCTGTAATATTTGAATAATTGTCTGAAATTGTGTTCGTAACATGGTGTAAAATTTTTTGAATATTATTTTCCTGTCGTAAATTTTTTCATTAAATACATTTGACTTAACCTTATGTGATCATTGGTAAATGTCACAAATATTTTTTTTCAAAGTATATAACTTGTTTAGAATGACCCCATATATCAATATGAATCAAAGTAAATGTAGTTAGAAAAAATAAAAAATAAAAAATAAAAATAATAATAATGTAGTTGGTTTGTAAATTTAGAGAAGAAAATACACATGATGATATTTGGCAAACTGACAAACTTCACATTAAAAATATAACATTTTTATTCCAAAATAAACAATAAAATAAAACTAAAAATTAGGATAACCTAACATGTAATGACAACATAGTATCATTATCTTTGGAAACGAAACTAGAATTTAAACAAATGCTTTAAAAATGTCTATTTGTATCAAATCCATTATCAAAATAATAAAATTCATCCTTTTCATTAGCATTGTTAATCATTGTTAATCATTCTCCAAGTGGTCAATTCTTAAAACTCACAATAAGAAGAGTAGAAATAAGATTGACAATGATGATCAAAAATAATATTATTAATGAACAATAAATTATAAGATAAGTTGGGAACATGGAGCACATGACGTATGATTAACAATGAGGTGAGTTTGACATTTCCTATCCCACCAATTACAAAAAGTGAACAATCGATAATTTTGGACTTTTTATTACCTGCACAAGATTTATAGGATGAGAATACTTTAGAACAATTGGTCAAATGATGAGCTGCACCAGAATCAATTATCAAAGAATAAATAAAATTAAGATTAACACCTAACAATACAGTGACTAGAGAGTTACCCTTTTGTATTAAAGAGCAACACAGAGTCGGTGACAGTATTGGAGATTGAAATAATATGCGGAGGTGCTCTAATTGCTCTTTTGTAAAAGGAATTGCATCCGAATTGGTGGAATGCTCATGAATTTCAACAGCATTGGCTTTTAAACCCGACCTTTACGCTTAGATTTTGGTTTTCAATTTGCAATTTTACCATGAATTTCCCAAGATATATCTCCTTCATATGCCATGATTATTAAAATACTCGCACCATGGTTTCTTTCCCCCTTTTTTATCAATATTAAAATCCCTTGACACAAGAGTTGAGTTTTCATGTTCAGGGTGCGACAAGGTTTCAGAATTAATGGAACCATTAGAACTGATAAAATTTTATTAGGTGTCTGTCATAGCTGACTTGTATGACATACTCAAAGGAGAAAGAAAAGTACAGAGACACATAGGTAGAGTTCAATCGCTATTTATTTTGCGTCTGGGAGCCTTCATCGACACTAAGAGTTGAGATAAAGTAGAAACCCTTGATTTTGTGGCAGACCCAACATCTTGATGCAAAAGCCTCGATACCATGACAAAGCCAGTCCGAACTCTTGATGACTAAACAATGAGTTGTGGCGGGATGAAGCCATCCCAGAACTCTCGATATGAAATGGACCTGTGTCAAAACGAAGCTGATCTAGAACTCTCGATATATAAGGAACCTGCGATGGGACAAAACAAAATCAAATCCCACTGCAATCCAAAACCATCAATCCGAAAAAAGGGTACAAAGGGAGCCATCATTTTATCTTCTTCAACCAAGGACGTCAACAAAAGACATGCCTCATAACCTAATGGTAGTCTCGAGTTCAGTCCTCAACTTCGTACCCAACAGCTGCATGGTGATTTAGGGCTCAAAAATCATATAGTTTTCAGAGAAATAAAAATAATGATTCATCTTCATTTTCCTAATATTTTGTCACAAGATAAATAGTAGAATGCCGCCACAATATAAAATCCACAAAATTCCCATGCTAGAAAAATGAAATAGAAATTACCAATGATTGATAATTCTAAAAGTAGAAACTACTAAAAATAGAAAATAATATAAATAGAAAATACAAAAAACAAAAAATTCCAACAATTATTAACCATTAATTTACTTTCTTCAACTTCTCCTTGCTTTCCAATGCCTGAGTAAGACAAAGAAGTGGTTCTTCTTTGTCTTTATATCCTTTCAACATTTGTACCAATCACTAAGAATAAGTGCTATGATGCCAGTTTTATCCCTAGACCACCAACTTAATTAAGATTTCTTTGTCGTAGATAGGTTTTTTCACTTATTTTATTTTTTCCTCCAATGAACCAAAAAAAGAAAGCATTGCTTTTGAGCTGGATGACTTCAAAACAGCATCATAATCAATTCATCCATTATTTTTAGAGCTAGAATGAATTCTGAACTCAGTTCAGCAATTGGAAGACTTGTACATTGCAATGACAGCAAAATTTGACATGCAGCAGCAAACAAGAAGTAAGCAGCATAAGCAAACGGAAAGGAAATCAGCAGCAACAGCAAGAACAGCAAGACAGCAAGCATTAGTTAGAAATAAGGGGCGTCAGCAGATGGAGCATCGCAGGCCAGCAGAGGAAAATTCACAGCATCAGCCATAGCAAAGAAAACGGATAGGAAAGAGAGCAGCATCAGCATCAGCACTTCAATGGAAATCTGTACGAAACAGAGAGTACCAACACACTAATACAGAGCACAGCAGGGAAAAGAAGATGAAATAAAAAAGAAAAAGGAGATTTCATTGATTTTTTTTTTTTTGCATGATTTCAAACCTTTAAATTTTTTGCATGATTACAAACCTTTAAATAGATAATTACAGCTCTGTTTGCTTAATCCATGCCTACACAAACTCCATCTAAAAGAGAAAAACCCTTCACACAAATACCAACAAGATAAATTCCAATTAAATCATCATTCATGACAAAATTACCTGAATCTAGGTTTAAATTAAAATACAAACTTATCCAAATAAGAGGAAAAAAAATCAAATTCATCATTATCATATTGTAATTTAAAACTTGATCGAATAGCCAAGCTTTTAAAGTCTTGATCACCCTCATATGATACTAATTGACGATCTAATTGCCCCTACAGACTCCTAGTTACATCATCTTCAATCTCAATCGATTGATTTGCGAATCACCACATTCAATATTTTTTCTAAGAAAATTGGGTCATTAAAACATTAACAAATATGATAATTTGATCTTTCCACGATTAGATACTTAAATTATAACTAAAAGTGATTCAAATGATCATCAACTTGATCTCATCCCTTGCTCAACTGCCAACTTCAACGCTTACACCTATTATCTTCTTCACAGTGAGATCCTAAGAGACACGGTAGAAGTATAAAAAGTATTGAGCAATTACAAGTTAACAATGTATAGGTAAAAGATTGATAGAAACTATGAGACATATAAAATAATATTTAAGATTACGAAAGAATAAAAATAGACAGATCCTTTGCATATAGCTAAAGAAGAGCTACCAATAAAAAAAACAGGTGGGAGGGAGGTCATACAACAACAACAACAAGCTTATATCCCACAAGGTCGGCTACATGAATCCTTTTTTCTCCATTGCGTCTTATTGAGTGTCATAATTTCATTTAATTCTAATATTAATTCTAATCATAATTTCATTTAATTCTAATAAATTAAGATCGTTTTTTATACAATATGCCCAAGTCTTTCTAGCTCTACCACTTTGCCTTTTTTAACATAAGTAGAATCTAAAACATCTATTCTCCTAACAGGATGATCAGATGATCGACGTTCAATGTGACCAAATCATCTAAGACGACTCTCTAATTTTTTGTCCGCCACAGGAACTACACCAACTCTATCACGGATATATTCATTTCACATTTTGTCTCTAAGTGTAAAGCCACTCATCCACCTAAGCATTCTTATCTCAGCAAGACTTACATTAGTTTTATGCTTCTCTTTTAAAGGCCAACATTCAGCACCATAGAGCATTACAGATCTCACCACCATCTTAAAATTTTTCCTTTCAATTTAGGTGGTACATTTCTATCACACTATATAGGCCCGACGCATTCCTCCACTTCAACCAACCAACTTGAATTCTACTAATAACATCCCTATCTATATCGCCACCACTTTAAACAATAGACCCGAGATATCTAAAACTTTCAAACCTTTTAATAATTTGATTACCCATAGTTACAACTCTGTCACTAGAGCTACTACTGCTAAAATTAGATTCCATGTATTCAGTGTTAGTTCTACTCAAACGAAGGCCTTTAAACTCTAATGTAGACCTCCATAATTCAAGTTTTTACTGAGCTTTTTCTCTAGCTTTATCCGCAAGAAGGATATCATCAACAAAATGCATAAACCAAGGTACATATTCCTGTAAATGTCCAGTAAGAGCATTCATAACTAAAGCAAAAAGATATAGGCTTAAAGCCAATCCCTAAGGTAATCCAACTAAAATAGGAAAATATTTGGTCAATTCTCCTTCTGTTCGAACACAAGTAATAGCTCTACTCTAGTATAATAGCTCTAGTATAAATATCTTTAATGACTTGAATAAAAGTCATATCAACACATTTCTTCTCTAGAACTCTCCAAAGGATTTCTTGGAACTTTATCATAAGCTTTTTATGAATCAATAAAAATCATATGCAGATCCTCATTATTCTTTCTATACTTCTCCATAAAACCTCTCAATAAATATAAAACTTCCATATTAAACTTGTCTGACATAAATCCACATTGATTATGAGAAATCTTTGTAGTATGTCAATCTATGTTCAATTACCCTCCCCCATAATTTTAAAGTATGACACATCATTAATTCTTCTATAATTTGCACACTCTTGTACATCCCCTTTGTTCTTAAAAATGGGGACCAAGTACTATTCATTCACTCTTCAGGCATTTTTTTAGTTTTCAAAATAATATTAAAGAGTTCAGTAAGCCAAGAAACTCTCAATTCTCCTAAAAATTTTCATACTTCAATTGGGATATCATCAGGTTCTACAGAATTTCTACCCCTACTTTTCTTTAATGCTTCCTCAACTTTTTTAGTACTGCGACGGTAAAACTGAAATATTTTATTATTATTAAAGATATTAAGATCACTAAGGTCGACCGTATTTTCAGAAATTTCATTGACAAATTTATCAAAATAATTCACTCACATATATTAAATATTTTTTTTAAAAAAAGCACTTTTTTATTTTCATCTTTATTACACTTTGGTTGATTTAAATTTTTACTTTTTTTCTCTTTATTTGACTAGTTTAGGCATATATTTTTCACCCTATTTAGTATATAATCTATTATAAATATAACTAAAAGCAAAAAATTTAGCATCAAAGATTATTTTCTTAGACTCCCCACGGGTCATTTTATATATTTTTTTAAATTCTCTAAACTTTTACATTTAAACTAATTTTTATAATATAACTTGTATTTTATCTTTTTTTGCACATTATCATTCCACCACCAACTATTTTTATTTATAGAAACAATGTGGGAGAGAGGTCATAGTAAGAGGAAAAAAAATTGCCGCTTATCTGTCATATAGAAGAAAGCACTAGAATTTAAAACATAAAATATACCAATAACGACAACTTAGAGACCCAAAGGTACCGACACGAGATGTTGAGATAGATGCCTGAGATTGTTGAAGCAAATGATCATAATCTTCCTGAAAGAGAGCAACTGATCCAAATGATATGGCACCGAAGGATTCATGAGGATTGGACCTGTTGTGGAAGTACGTTGATCTATGGAAAAATACAATAATGGAGGATAAATAATGTGGCTGCAATGAGGGCAAGCTAGAAAGGAGTTAAAGGCCACCACAATGCTTGCCACCATTATGCCCACCATTTGTGTGATTTCCCCGATCACCGCAAGAACAAATAGCCAAGGTTGATTAATCAAGAGTAAGAGGTTGAAGACTAGAGCATTTTGTAACACAAAAAATCCATTATAGAACATTTTCACAAAATGAAGAAAAGATGTAGATTGAAGATGAAAATAGTGAAAGGAAACTCTTCATTTTACTTCAGCCAAATAGTTGGATGACTAGTGAAGGGGTAGTGTTGAAATAACTCATACTTACCCCATTTTCTTCCCAATGCTATATAATAATTCTCATGGACTTGCGTATCACTAGAATATAAAAAAAATTTCCAAAAAAAAAAAGATGATGTGAGATGCATGACTTTCTTGAAACTTTATGGGGTGAAGAAATCTTGTATCTTTTTTAGTTTTGAAACCTGATTGTTTAGACAAATTGAAATTTTTTTACTATTGACAAATTATTTCAGAAAAAAATAGTTAGGTCCTTGATATTTTGAAAACTTGGCCAGCACTATCAAATAAAAGAGATATCAAGCTGACGAAATTTATCCTGAGAATCAACTTAAAGGAGAAAAACCTTCAACCACGGATGATAATTGGTATCATTAAATTTGATGTTACTTGTTAGTAACAGTGGTAGATCAGAGTTTCGATTCAATGAGTTATGAGTGAAAACTCATGATACATATTGAGAAGATCAAGGAGTTGTGTGTAGGGCTGTCAAAAAAGCTCGTTGTTCGCGAGCAATTCGTATTCGGTTCGCGAGGGAGTTCGTGTTCAATTTGTTCGATAAGCAAATTAGACGAACACGAACAATTTTTTTCGTTCGGTTTGTTAAATGAACCAAACACGAACAGTGATGTGTTCGTTCGGATTTGATTCTTTATTGTTCGAAATATAAAATAATTTAAAATAGTTATATTTAAAAAATTTAGGATATTTTTAAAAAAAATTATATATTATAAAAATTTATTATATTTTAAATAATTAAATCATATAAATCATAATATATAATAAATTATTAATAATAATAATAACATAATAGTAGTGGTTATATTAATATAAATATTATATTATTTTAATTCATATAAATATTATAAAATCTTAGCAATTCAAATATGCTAACACATTTTACTATTTTTGAACAATTCAAAGATTTCGAACAAACCAAACAAATTGAATAATTCGAGCAATTTAAACAATTTGAGTCATTTAGATAATTCAAACAATTCAAACATTTCGAACAATTCAAACTTATTTCGAACAAATCGAACCCAACACGAACAACACATTTAACGAACAATTTCGAACGAGTCTATTTCAAACACAATTAATTTCAAACAAACCAAACACGAACACGAGCTCTGTTCGTTCGTGTTCGATTCGTTTACACCTCTAGTTGTGTGAGTCATGAAATTATCGAGTTCAAGTAGTGCAAGGTCACTAGTATTAAGCACACATTGCAAAGTGATCACACCAATGAGTTAAACAAGGGTGTCATGCAATATAATGCAACAAGAGAGGGTGAGCTAGCTAGCCAAATGAATGTACGCAGCGAGTGAGCGCATGATTTATAACAAATGTAATGAGTGAATGCTGATCAAAAGTGGCAAGGAGGGGTGAAAAGGAGAGCAGCCAGTTAGACTAATGTGGCTCTAATACAATGTTGGAGGAGAAAGTTCATATGCATTATCGAACAAATAGTAGTGCTATAAATAAATAAAGAGTATAGAAAAAAAATAGAAAAGAGGATAATATCCTTGATTATGAAAATACAAAAGAATAATAAGAATGTATCTCTGTGATCTAATACTTTCCAATGATAGCCCTTTCCAATTTAGTATTTTTCCATGACACCAATTACAAAAGCACTGTTTATAATGAATATTGCTTAGAATAAAGATTTTAGTCATAAATGCCAAGGGCATGAGAGAATTTTAAGACTATCTACTATCAAATTAAGTCATTATGATTTTAAAGCAAGAAATTAGTGGAATAGAATGATGAGAGAAAAATTAAGCAGAAAACACTTACATGCTTCTTAGAATATCTGTGATCAAGCAACAGAAGAATTCACATCAACTTATTTGTTTGACCTAGATTAGTGAACTTAAGCTATTCAAATTTCAACCAGGTAATCACTAATATTTCCATTACAAGCAGTTGCCACGTAAATAAATGAATAAATTAGACCCACACTTAGGCTCCGTTTGGGGTAGCTGCAACTTATTAAGAAGCTGTTGAACAATAATCTGATATTGCAAAAAGCTACGGTGACTATTACAATTTTTTAAAAAAAAAAGTCAGATCGTAGCTAGAAAGCTCCCACCGCACCTAGCCAGGAGTGGTGGGAAAATATTGATTTCAGAGGTACTTTTTGAAAAAGCTGTGAAAACGCAGTTTACCCAAACGAGCAAAACAGCAGTGCAGTGTCGCACTGCTGTGCCAAAATGGAGCCTTAAGCTAATTCAACATTGATGTGACCATATTACATGTTTATATCATCTTGACTGAACAATGAAGTCATCACAACTTGCTAGGAAGAGGTTAGCTTGCCATGAAAGAGGTCAGGTGTTTAAAATCATACTATTCCACTAATGTCATGCATTATAACCATTATGACTTATTTATATAATAGATAATCTTGAAATTTTTTACTAAAGGTCCGTTTGGGGCGGCGGTGCGGTGGCAGTGTGGCACCGTACCGTAGTTTTATTGGTTTGGGTAAACTGCATTTTGACACGATTGAAATCTATTTTTTCCCACTAGTTCTAGCTACGTGCGGTGACAGCCTTTTAGCTGCAGTCTGCCTTTTTCAAAAAAAAAATGTAATAGCCACTGCAGTTTTTTGAACATCATATTATTTTTCAGGAGCTTCACATATATTTTTTAATAAGTTGCAGCTGCCCCAAACAGTCCCTTAGCATGGAAGCTGGAGAAACTTCAAGTTGATCTTTCTTTCAAAAATAGTAAATATAGTTCTTATACATCATATAAAATACAGATATCAGTATAATACCAAGAACCACTATGGTGCAAGCTTAAAACTAAAAATTACAAGAAGTTCATGCTGCTAAAAGTCAAGATTCATGATGTAATTTGTGATTATTGAAAAACTACATGCGTGCAGCTCTCAGAAACTTAATAGTCAATCAAACTAATAAAAAAGAAACATAAAACTAAACATTAATTAGAAAATCAGTTTAAAAAAACTCACATAAGATGCTTTAGCAATTGACCTGCTCTTAACTTCTCCTTAGCTCCTCCACACATGAAAATGAGCTCCTTGAACTCTAAGCGAACGCTCTCACATATAATGCCTTTCTTCCCATCTAATGCAACTTTAAGTTCTACCAGAATTGGTTGCTCAAGTTCAGAAGTTGCCTGAAGATGAAGAGTTATAAAAGAATGCGATTAAATAAGGTAGCAGAACAATTTTCACAACAGATCACTGAAAAGCAAAATGTAAGAGATTAACAATAACACGCATAGTCTATGCTCCAAAATAGATGAGAAGAATCAGAAACAAAGTAAAAAAGCCTTTTCAAAAAGGCTCATTAAAGAAAGGTAAAGAACGAAAAGAGTGCAAAAAACAAAACAAAGCTCAATTAAACGATATGCTCAAAACAAACTCATAGAACATTCTGAGTATAAACGGAAGACAGATAGATATTGGATTTTGCCGGCTACAAAACAGAGCAACGAAAAGCAAAAAAGGCACTACCTGCGCTATTACAAACTTATAGTTTCGTTTAAATCGCTGTCTCAGGTCGCCCTCCGGCTCCCTAAGCAGCGTCTCCGCAGAATCATTACTTATCCCCGAAACCATAGCAATCAGCGCTGTCGTATCAAAATTTATCAAATCCCCAACTATCCCTCCAGGCCTCAAGCACGACAACAACTCCCCAAATGCATCCTTCCCCAAATGCGCTTTCTCTCCATTACTCACGGTTAGAAATCTAGGAACTTCGTTAACACGTTCAAGATCATCCCCTTCTATCTTGACTCTAAACCAGCGAGATCCCTTCATTTCCCACCATCCCACCCCGATCCAACCTTCCTTTAAATCCTCAAAAAAGTTGCATTCCGCATGTACATCGACCTCAACGGCGGCGAGATGGCGGCCAATCTCCGAAGCCGTGTCATCTGGGAGCCCACGGGAAAAGACAAGGAAGAGACAGGCAGGTTTGAGAGCGAGAGAGGCAGAGCGAGCGGCGAGAAGGGCGCGCTCGGCGCGGGAGCGGAGACTTCCGGTCCAGGAGATACGGGTAGGGTTGCAGTCGGAGACGAGGAACCAGGAGGGAGAGGAGCCGAAGCTGCAGACGATATCAACATGTACAGAACAGGACGGGACAGGCTTGCAGAGGCGGGAGGCTTTGCGGAGAGCGGGATGGAGAAGGACGCGGACGATGGATTCGAAGTAGCCGATGTTTGAAGTGATGCGAGTTGAGGGGGAAGATAGGCGAAAGAGGAAGCGAAGCTCCGCGCGAAGGAGACGGAGAAGGGTGAGCTTGGCTAGGGTGGAGAGCTTGGACGGCGGGAGGGAATTTACGATTAGTTCTTGCAGGCAGAGACAGCGGCGCTTCGCCTGCTCGGCTTCGGAGGCTGGTTGGACAACGGCGGGTTCCATGACTCTATCATTGTTCATGATAATTTATTAGCTATAAAATTATCGTTATTCATTCAAAAATAAAAATGGGAAATTACATGGTAGACAAAAATTTAGGACCTCTTCGACATCTAATTATTATTATTTTAAAAAAAATAAAAATAGAAAATAAGCAAAAAAAAAAAAAAGCAGGATTTACTTATCTGTTTTTGTTTTTATTTTAATTCTATTTTTTTAATTTTTTTAGAGGAAGACTTCTCTTTTAAAAATACTCAAAATAAAAAAAACATATTTTTGCATGCTTTTAAACCAAGGAAAATAGCAAATCATACCACCGGTCGTAGTCCGCAATCTGTCGTCACCACCTACTGCCTAATGGCCCCCGCTAGCCACTGCCTGTCGCCCACCGCTGTCACCCGCCACACCTGTCACCTTCTGCGACTGTCCACATCACCACTCACCGCTGCCTACAGTCGCTGACGATTTGATGCTATTGTCGGCCTCCCACAGGTAATTTTCGCTTGACTGGAGTAAGGAAAACGTTATATACACCATGAGCGGTAAATCCTAATATTGAAGCGGACGTGGACCCAACCATTTTATAAAATGTATTGGTTTTTCTTTAACAAAATAAAAATACACAACTAAACATATTTTATATTTTTTATTTTTAAAATATATAAATCATAGTAATATTGAATGCATTTTCTAAAAATAGAAAATAAAAAATAAAGCAGACAAAAAAATATATAGAAAACAAAAAGTGATCTCAAACAGACCCTTAGATTTTACATATCTCATGCCTAAACTTCAAATTTTATATCCATAATACTCAAAATATTTAAATAAAAATAAATTAATACCATCCAATTAGAATCCTAACATCATTATCATTGTCGAGTGCTTGAGTCACCTACTATCTTTTCAACCACATGCCACCTCCTAACCAAAATGTTAGAGTATTAGATCCCAAATTGTTTGGTGGATGATGCCTAAGAAATAAAGCATTAATCGGATAAAAAGCATAGATTTGAATGCTTAATATTTGTTTTTCTTTGTGACAATCCATTCCCTCTTCTCTTGAGAATTTACCCCATATTTATAATTCAAAGGTAGGCTTTCTAAGTTATATGATGGTTCCTCGTTAAAGAGATGAATGTTACACTACTTAATGAGCTATTAAATTGTGCATTTTTAACTGAACATTATTTATTATATCCTCGTAACTGATTTTAGCACTGCTAGGTTCCTATAACTCATTTGTATTCGTTACCGTTTGATTCAGATGTTTGAATTGGATTTGGTCGATCGTCATTCGGTTGACCAACTCTACATCATTCGGTCGTCTTTAATGCTCTTTGGTTGCCCCATTTGTGGAGTCAGAACGTGAAGATGCATCATTTTAAGATAGGGTTATTTCATCTGGAATAGAGTAAATCACTGTAATTTGATAAGCAACCTACCCTCAGATTTTGTATTTTTGTTAAAGCACTTCATCTTAGGCAAACACTATTTTTCATAGTAATTACAGGATGGTTGGCACTGGTATATTTATGTGATGATAATTGGGTCATTCGTTACATTCATTCAATAATCCCACGAGACTGACCGATCGTTTGAACGAACCATCTATGCCTTTATATCTCCAATTATTTCTCCTTAAGATTTGTGTAGGCATATCTTCGATATACATAATTAGATCCCAAATTCTCTTTCCTTTTTTAGAGTAACAGCTATCAAAAGAATAAGAGAATTCAATATCAATACTATTCTTATAATGAGCAATAAACATCATCATAATTTATATTTGCTTGATTTTCATGTTCCATCCCTTCACGTATGAATAGGGTTCTGAGTGCATTTTGTCCTTTTGACATCTTCTTACTCCTCTTTTTGTGAGTCAATCATCCAAGCAAACGAACATGTCACGCGCCAAAAGACCAATAAATGAGGAGGCCTTGAGCAAGGTTAATGACTCCCCATTTCAAGAACCCAGCCTGCAGGAGATGAAAGAAAAAAAATTAAACAGTTCCTACTCACCTTTTTAGAAAATGGTTTGCGAAGAATCGCATCCCCTAGAGACAAGAAAAGGAGAGGACAGGAGAACAGTAGGTGAAAAGTTGTTGCATGAATGAATTCAGCCAAGTAAGCAAACGACAAATAAGCTACCTAATGCGGAAGAGGTTGGTGAGTCATTGGACTTGGCACCACTTCCTGTAAAGAGGCGGAAGATGGGGAAAGTATTGGACCCTACACCGCTTTGTTAGCATTTGATTCTTTTGTTGCTCAACTTGAAGAACTTTTAAAAGTGCTTATGCAAAATCAGCCGCCTGATTTCTCGCTACTTCATTCTCCAGCTCTGAAATCTACTTAAGGTGATGCTTGATCCCGTTTCCTTATATATACTTCTGCTTCCGACTCCACTACTTGGAACTACTTGTAAGTTTCCTGACAACATAAGCCAAAAACTTGATTTCTATCTGGTATGATAGTACTATAATGCAGGTGTTGTTAGATTTTTTATTCTCTTTATATATATTTCTTT
This sequence comes from Phalaenopsis equestris, assembly GCF_001263595.1. Classification (NCBI taxonomy): domain Eukaryota; kingdom Viridiplantae; phylum Streptophyta; class Magnoliopsida; order Asparagales; family Orchidaceae; genus Phalaenopsis; species Phalaenopsis equestris. The sequence continues at coordinate 150,755 of NW_018224104.1, forward strand.
TATTACAACGGTGCCAAAAACTTGGCGTGTTGTTCTTTTAAATATTGGAATACTAGACAAGTATATCTATCGTTATCAAGCAATATAAAACTTTTTGATTAAGCCCCAAAATATTGAACACACAAGAAGAACTACAAACTCTTAAGAAGAAATTAGATAACAAACTCTACTTTGAAAAAGAGTCTTACTCAAACTATAGATACTATGGTAGGAGTGAAAGTGCGATTCTTTTTGGTAATTTAGATAACTGAAAATAAAGAATAAAAACTAACTAAATTTAATTAGATTTTTGTAAGATGAAGCAATAAAAATAAAATATTTTTTTCCTTAACATGAATAAGTAACAAGTATAGGAATTCTGTTGTGCAAGAATTTAAATTGTGTTTTGTCAAATAGAAGCAATATTATTCCTTACCCATACTATAGATACTATAAAGAACATTGGTTAATCTAAAGTTTAAATAGTCTTGAAGACGAGCTAGGTAGGGAAGATACAAGCTCTCACTCAAGAGTTCCCTCTTTTTCCTCCACTTAGGGGCTAACTGACAGTGACTTTATATATGCTTAAAAATACAAGAACTTAATACTGCTGCTAGAAGATTTAAATCCCCAGCAACGACGCCAAAAACTTGATAACAATTATAGACTTGATAAAGATGTGTATAAAATATTCAATAATTGCAAAGTCATACTTATCAACGCAAGTATGCGTATCGCTCAAGTAATATAGAGCTCTAATGGAGTCTTGAATATCGATCCCACAGTGAGTAATATTAGAGGCTACGAACTAAGATTTAAAAAATCAGTATTTAATCACAACAATATAGTTCAAATTGCATATTTGTCACTAATAGGAAATTGAAATAAAAATGTAATTTTAATAAACTCTTAAATAACTAATTTTACTAATAAAGTTTCTAATGTGAAGTTCAATATATAAGAAAACATCCTTCTACTTGTCAGGAAATTTAAGTGAATGGATAAATTGAATCAGTTCAAATTGTATGGTGTCAAATAGAAGCATACCTATTTTTTACCCTTTGGACCAGGCATAAAGAACATTGACTAATCTTATGCTTGGTTATTGAATCTGCGGCTAGGCTGGGAGGATGTCAGCTCTCACTTTGAAGCTCCCACGTTCCCCTCGTCTCAGGGCTAACATCTACACTTCAGCACCCAAACGATAGGACCAAATTGAGGATTTTAATATGTCACTCTAAAATCTCCAATTCTATGCCCGACAATTTTATTTTCCTATTTATTTGCACCCAACTTTCAAGGACTTTGACCTCCCTAAATCTTGGATGTAATCTTCACTTTAGTTGTAAAACTCAACATATTTTAACAAATCAATTGACCAAATTGAAAGTAAATTAAGATTGAAGTGAAAAGATCATCACAACTTCTTTAACATTATCATGACATAACCAATTCAAATCACCATTTCACAAAATCTCAAGACAAGAAGAAAGACAGAGAAAACTACTCAGAACTCATAAGCGGCAAAGAGAAAGAATTCTCTCACTTTTCTTCCACTCTTATAATCTCTCGAAGAATTCCTCACAATACTAACCACTCTCTACACTCTAATGGGTACCATAAACAACAAAGACTCAGCAGAAACCCTTGTGGACACCCCCTTTTTCTGCTCCAAATGTTTCTTTTAAAGTTGTAGAAGAGTTTTTAAAAGTTGCCCAAGCATCCCTTCAAAAAATCATCCACATTCAATGCATCTGTTGAGAGAATCGACAAGCTCGCCGTCGGATGCTCGCCGTCGGCGGCGTCGAGCTCGTCGTCGGCGCTCAAGATCAAATCTTCAAATTTGCTCCTTTTTGCTCCAAATTCGCTCATTTTTGCATCTTTTTGCTCCAATGACCATAATTCAACATACCTGCAATAAAACGTCAAAAATATCTTTCTTTAAAGTACAATATCATCAAAATCAATGTAAAAAAGGTATGAAAATCTCAACATATTTTCCTTTGGTCAAAATCCCCCAAACTTAACTATTATTTGTCCTCAAGTAATTTTACTACTACATAAAAGTTATGATCTACTGTAGTAAAGTTTTAATTCAAAAATATTATAAGTTTGATTTAAGTAAATACCATAGTGAGATTTTTAGAAAAATTTCAAGTAATTAAATTAACTCTATTTGTACAAGACTATATAGTCATCATGTTTAAGAGTTCTAGTTTTCTATTCATTTCAAGAATGACTATATGTTGTAATATCAAGTCACTTAAAATATTTAAATGATAGGAATTTCATGAGAAAATTACTAGTAAAAGATGTTATTCCATAAATATAAGTTCAAGAATGTATTTAGGTTTTCTCTTTAGGTAGGTCCAAGTGAAGCCAATTTTTGATTAGGCATCTCCTCAAGCTTCTCCTCACT